>NW_017805824.1:5597179-5613583 GCF_001891065.2 Hippocampus comes
TCTGTTTATGTGCAAATCCTCTTTGTGGCTTCTTAAGCTGGTGGGCGTCCTGCCAGCAGCGGTCAAGGCTCTTCTGATGGAGGTGACAGGAAAGAGAGAGACATTTTCTTAGGACGACACAATAATACTCATGCTGCGTGGGAGCTCTCTTTGTTGGAGCAAGACTTTTTAGACAATATAACTTTGATTAATGCGAATAATCCCCAAGATTTGTCTTTAGACCAGGGGTCGGCAACCCAAAATGTTGAAAGAACCATATTGGACCAAAAAACTCAAATATGTCAAGAGCCACAAAAAATGAAGAGCCTTATATAAGCCTTACAATGAAGGCAACACTTGCTGTATGTATCTATATGAGCTACATTAGCCTACGATCAAAATAACTAAGTTGGCTACAAATACACAATGAGCCTTTATGGTTAATTTTTTTTTTTTTTTTTTGCAGTGCATCGCGCAGTGCATCCCGCCCAATTTTTTTTTTTTGATCGAAGATCTACTTTTTGATCAACCAACCTCCCACGATCGACCCATTTCTGCACACGCGCGCTTACGCACGCATGCCACACTGAACAACAGCCATAACGGCCCCTAAGATGATCGAGGCATGGGACGCACTTTTCTTTTCGTACTTTTCGTAGCTCACGTGTACCGTTTAGAAATTGCTTCTCTCGGCCCTCCACATTCTCAATCTTTGCCAGTACCCTCGGTGAATTGTACAGGAAATTTTTTTAACAACAGCCTGGCATCCCGTCCTGCTAATAGAAACGTGTGTCGCAAGCTATGACGCAAATCCTCGTTGACAAAAATGTTCAATTTTAAGATATATTCAACACATTTTTACAGCATTGGAAAAGAATGTTTGTGTCACGTTTGTCCTCCTACAGAAACCATATTAAAACAAAGTATATGTTTCCCTGCCCCATCTTTTTCAATTTTCTCTGGCTCTGGAGCCGCGGGTTGCCGACCCCCGCTTTAGACTGACGGGAAGGTAGAACACAATGCAGCCGACAAGGTCTTCTGACGAACATGGCAGCTGCTGTCACTCTTGTACTAAATCTCGAGCCTCTTGATCAAATATTTTTTTTTCGTTACCTGGAACAAAATAACCTTTAACAAGCCACATGCTGCTTCAGCAAATCGAACGACAAGCGCATCATTTTCTCATGTCACATGTAGCATCTTGTTTTTGCCTGCTCTGTTGAATTTCCCATGACGTCTCTTCCGCAATGCCACCACAGTGGTGAGAAGAATTTCGTATTTTCTGTCACGACACAGATGCATCCATTTTGCAGGATCTCTGTGTGAAATGGGCTTTGCTTGCGTATGTCATCAGGTATTGCGAGTCCAACTGCCTTGTTTCCTGTGAGTCGGTGCCACCGGGGCAGGTTTTGGCAATTCCTGGTAATTGGCTCGGTTGTCTGGTTCAACTGAATCCCCTTTGGGGGGGACCAGGATCCGTTTCTGTTTGTGCTTCATGCCTGTTGTGCAAATGTCTTTTGTGTAGCTCTCCCCCCACCCCACCAAACCCAAGTTAGCTGGCAGTACCTCATACATTTAGTAATGAAAGTTTCCTAGAACAACGGGTGCGAAGCTATTAAATTAGCTGAGCTGGTGATATAGCAACTGTGGCTGTCGTATGACATTCTACATTACGGATGACTTCCTCCAAATTGAGCTATTTGCTTCACCGTTCAGACTACCTCAGATGAGCTCTCTTTTTTTTTTTCCAGCCGATCCAGCACCTCTAATGAGGCAGTCGGAGGGAGTGCCTTGGAATTTTTTGCTTCTTGGATGTGTTGATGGGCGGTTGCTAAGGCCCCCCCCTCACCCCCATCCCTGAAAGCCGACAGGTTAATAGTGACGCTGAGGAGGCGTAGACAGACAAAGAGCCTATTTGGCCAAAGGCCGGCTCAGGAATCGAGACGGAAGTAGAAGAAGGAGGCTGGTTGAAAATAACACTTTCAGCCTGTGGGCCACGGCCCGCCACAGCATTTGATCCCATTCTAAAACGAATAATGCCAAATAAAGCCGGAAATCATTGAACCCATGAAGGCTCATAATATAAAATAGAGTGGATGTGTAACAAACCGGGCAATGACATGTGGGTACATCATCTGGAGACATGGTGAAGCAGCATGTGGTTGCCTCGTTCCAAGACAGAATACAGTACACAAGCTGCTGTCACACATGGACTGAACATGATGGGTCCTGCCTTCAGTGAGGACAATACAATCAAGAAACACATTTTCATCCATTTTATGCTAATTCGATCCTTTCCACCACCCACTCCGTCCGTTTGTAGCTACATTGTCATCATTATAGTATAATGAGTCCCAAGGTTCGTCTGCACCTCGATTCACAGTGGTGTTTTGATTTTTAAAAAAAATATTGTTGGGAGAACGCATAAATTGCAAAAATACATTTCCTCCATCCTTCATTGATGCTTGCTGAGTTCAAAAACAAATTCAAAAAAATAGTACAAACTACCTACAACAATCAGAGTTAAAATGATAAATTCTAAACATTAAATATAATGAATCAGAACTAGGTTGATAAATAGAGAAAGGTATTGAAATATCCATTATGAATACAAGAGAAAATTAACACAAGAGTGCCAGGGTGTGTATGTATAAATTCCCGATACAAACCAAAAGTATAAAAATATCACGGTTAAGGGTAAAGCATGAGCCTTAATGGAGACTTCTTTCTTCTTACTTTGTTTCTTTTCTGATTGATATAAAAATGATTCAATAGATATAAACATACAACACGGGGTAGGACTAGATAAGTTCTTTACTTCTTCCTACTCCCTTGAACATAATAACTGTGTTGAATGATGACTAATTTCTCTTTCCTCTTTACTATTTTATTTACCTTATTTTCTGTCAAATTATTACTGTATATGTTTTATGTTCAATAAACAAACAAACAAAAAAAAAACAAAAAAAACAAAAACAAACAAAACAAAAAACAAGTTGTAGGCCACTGTGTCCATGTGGTCTCCAGAGGCACATTAAATTGCCATGGCCCGAACTTTTGAGCTAATTTGCGTGGTATTGAAAAATTGAATACAGATCTGAAGGCTGCGTCTTTCAAAATATTGTGTGATGATGTGACTAAGAACAACTGTGCAACATTGTTTAAGGCAACACTCTGTCTTTTTTGGGGGGGCACAAGATAGGGTCTGACTCAAGGGAGAAGTGAATCCAAAAATTTTCTTGGCAATGATACATGTGCCTACACTAGTCTAAACACGGCATTCTGATTCACATTGCGTTGGTGGAATATGTGTGGAACACTGTGAAAAATCCACTGTTCTTTATTCATCTCAGGGGGCGGCCATTTTGCCACTTTCTTTCGACTCAAAACTGCATCAAAGTTGCTCAGGACTCAGGTAACGACAAATTACGGCTCATCAGTTTTGTAAAGCTGAGTCATGATTGAACATAGTTTTTGTTTTGAACATTTGGACACACGAGGACAAAAAGGCATAATCCCTTAATAGTGCACTTTATAGGGAATAGTATGCATATTCGGACGCACATTGCAGCAATGGAACGCAGCAACGTGCTTTCTCGACTCCAGCGTGCCCTTTCGGTTTTAGATAGACCATTGAGTGTCAAGAATATGCAATGCGTGTGATAAAAAATACATTTTGGTGAAATAAAGACAAACAGCTTTGTCTACTGTGTGAGGTATTTTTTATGTATGTATTCATTATAATTTATTCTTCATAGGAGTGGGCAGGGCGGCACTGTCTCCTCTGCCTGCCCTGACCTGACCGCACGTCACCGATATTTAAGTGTTATTTTCCACAGTTCACTTGGCATGTCATCTTACTCGCGGTTATAAATCATTCACGGTTTCAGGTGGAATTGCAATTATTATCGAAATCAATCCACTAGTGTCATAACAATAAAACATCTTTTTGTGCAGTTATCTGTTAAGACTACACCTAGGTCAATACTTATTTTTTATGATGTAACATCTGTTCATAAATGATTGGCAATAGCCAACTGTCCTCCGAGCGAATGCTAACTTCCCTCTAATGAGCTGCCTTTGCTCACGCTTGCTTTTTCCTTGGACTTCACTCTATTTTAGTCAGCACTCCCTCCTCTCAGTTTCCGTGACTGTTTTCAGCAATCTTTCAATTAAGGCAGATTATACCACTTGGAAATTACAGCTTTGGTTATTTGGTCACGTTAAATCAGAGGAACAAGTGTTGCTCCCCACATCCACCTCACATATTAGACTGATATATGTTGCACCGTGAGCGTAAATAACATTACTTGGAATCAAGACTTGACACGCCGAAAGACGTGGTTTCGTATTGCCCTTGATATTATGCATCATACGTTGAGCCAATGAATCCACAGAATTTTGCTGCGTAGTGGTGTGTGGATAATACATGAGTGGAGAGTGATACATGCTGCAGATAACCTACACATCGGAATCTGTCTCTCCTCACACTTTGATGAATCCCCTTCTCAAACAACACCCACAAGGCGAAGGAATAGGTTTAACATTTTCTTGCTGGTGGCAAACCAAACTCACAAGGGAATCATGCATGCAGCAGCAGCAGCACACTAAAATATTCACATACGAGTTGGAAAAGTAAAATATATACTGCATGCATTCATTTTCATATTCACATGAGAGTAGCGGAAAAATTGTTACTTAAAAGAATAACACATCATAGAGTCGGTCATACACTTCTCTCCAAATAACTCGAACGGCAATATGCACCATCTACCTGATGCATTGCAAATCACTGAATGGTTGTTATGAAACAGTGAACACAGACTGAAAAAAGTATTGAATTTCACTTCCACATGATTAAAATGTGTTCAACTAACACGTCATTTGTTTACAGTATATCTGAGGACAACATGAGAAAATGACATTGTTTCCCACATTGTAATCACGTGCGACCAATGTACATGTTCAAATGATGTAAATCCAAAGGATCTTTTTTTTTTTCTAGTGGATTTCTAGTTTCTACATGGCATTCAAATCAATGGCAACACCAGTCGTTTTAGAACCAAGGTATCTTCTTTGCTCCACCCCGACAAGCCTGCATACTGTATCTGCTCTCCTCACTCTACCTTTTTTTTCCCATCCTGTGTCATTTGTTGCTGTGTTCATGGTGAGGTCCGGCCCAGGTCAGGCTCTCCTAAGCTCCCGCTGTTAAACAGTGGTAGTGGAAGCAAAAGTGAGGACAGAGAGAGAGTATAAGCTGTCACATGAGGCTGTGGTTGTAAACCAAAAAATATAATTAGCAAAATTAGAAAAACAACAACATTAGGTGTCAGAAATGATTATTAAGATTAAGATATCCTTTATTTGTCGCACACTGGGGAAATTTACAGTCAGAGTTCAGAAAGGGAAACCACTAGGGAGGGAGAGGGAAAGGGAAAAAAAAATCTTAAGAGTGTCTTAATCTTGAAGACTTAAAAGCATTTTTCTTTTGTTACTCAACTCAACTGTATTTATAGATACAAAATGTGTCTATATATGCTCCAGTTTTTGGGGGCGGGGGGCGGTCACATATCATAGTAGTTGTCTAGTAATGCTGGTAGCAAACGGAGTCGTGTAAACCTCGTGGCAGCAATGTCCCCCTGGTCTTCATGAAGGACAAAGAGCTATTCCCAAATGCAATGAGCTACAGTATATGTTCCCCCTCTGGGTCTATCCCGGGTTGGATCAACTCCAAAGCATCCAGCTGCAATCTTAATGAGATGCTGGAACCACCTTTAACGACTCCTCTCAATGTGAAGAAATAATGGCTCTATTCCAAGCTCCTTTCAGATGTGTGAACTCCTCCCCCTAACTTGAAGCCGAACACCAGCTATGCGATGAAGCAAACTCGGTTGTAAATCACCATCTTATTGTAGCGGTATGGTGTGTGAGCCTGTGATCCTGGGAGCTTTGCTTGTCAGTGACAAGCATCCCTAGTGTCTCGACAAGACAAGCGCTTGCCTTTGGATGTCCAAAATGCACTGCATACACGCTGAGAGCCCATTCCTGCAAGTATTTAAAAGCATGACATATGGAAAGTAAGGCACCGTACTGACTAAAATACAGTCATCTGGTATAATATCTCATTTCCCTGTGATAGGCACAGTTTGGGGTTGTCTGGTTACACTTTTATTTCCCCTCCCATTGTTTTTCTTCATACTGGACAAAAACGAAAGCAAACATGTCTTTACTTCCAGACTGCCATTAATGAAGTGGTGAACAATCCCAATATTGCGCCAAAAGGAGACTCCTATAACACCCCCACCTGCATGCATTCTGTGTCCGAGGCATGATCCTAATGACCCGCACACACCGTAACCATAACTATTTTGTAATTTAGTGTAAAATAAAAGCTTGGGGAAGCATCTTCAATACTACGTGCCATGTTTGTGGAGTGGTTGCCGCATGACTGCATTGCATTTTGTGCATGTTCAATGAGCTGGCCAAAACAAGGATTCCTGGAATAGGTTCCCTCTCTCCTGTGACCCTCGTGAGGATAAGTGGTTCGGATAAATGGATGGATGGATTTATATCAGGCTCAACCATATATATAAATCTCTGCCATTGTTTACATTTTTAAATGATATCACTTCTACAAACATTCCTAGAAAATTATATCCCATCACTGGTGAGCTATTTTTAGAACAGGCCCACAGGCAACTTATGTAGACAACAGGGGCAACTGGGTGCCCGTGGGCACCATGGTGGTGAACCTTGGACTAGTTAGCTGTCATTCAGTTGCAGGGCAATTGCGAATGAGCAATGACTTGGTAATTAAGCCTGCACCTAGTGCCCCCTTTACAAATGTCTTCAGCGACACTCTTGACACACAGCCATCACACCCTTGACTCATCACCTAAAGCAGGGGTGTCCAAACTCGGTCCTCAAGGGCCGCTACCGTGCTTGTTTTCCAGTTCTCCCAGGAACAACACACCTGATTCAAATAATCAGGATTGTTCCAGTGCTGCTTCAGAGCTGGCTAATGAGCTGATCGTCGGAATCAGGTGTGTTGCAGCCAGGAGAGATTGAAAACAGG
This sequence comes from Hippocampus comes, assembly GCF_001891065.2. NCBI lineage: Eukaryota > Metazoa > Chordata > Actinopteri > Syngnathiformes > Syngnathidae > Hippocampus > Hippocampus comes. The sequence goes on from NW_017805824.1 coordinate 5,604,234, forward strand.
CAGGACAGTGGCCCTCCAAGCCCGGAGCTGGACATGCCTGACCCAAAGCAAGGTGACAAACTCATTTCTGTTACGGACCACTTTGGAGTTACTTCTTGACCTCGGAGGGCCGTTATGACAGTGAAACCAAATAAATGTTTAACCGTCTCATCGTATTACTACTTTTACACAACAAATTGATGGATAACTAGTTTTGAAATCAGTCGCGTATAATAGTTGTGTTATGGTTTTGTTTGGTTTCCGTTTGGTTTTGTTCCCTCATGCGCCCTTTTTTGCCGCTACCTGTTATTGTCATCCGTGTCCCCGATGTTTAACCAATCAGCTCCCTCAACCCTTCGTGTCTTGTCCAGGTGTTTCTCGTCGTCTCGTCACTTTGCTTATATTTAGTTCCCTGAGTTCTGTCAGTCTTTGTTGGGTCATTGTGAGTATCTGTGTGCTCTTGTCATGTTTTGTTTCCTGTCATAGTTTTGTTTGTTACTTTGGTTCCTTGTGATTTCCAGGACTTTGTTCAAGTTAGTGAACTCCTGTTTGTATTTTTGTTAAATACATTTTGTTCAGCCCAACCTGCTCTTCACCTGCCTCCCTGCTTTTTGGGGTCCTCCAACCAACTACCACCACGCAAAACGTGACGAGTTGGTTCAATTATCATTCAAGTGAATGTAAACAGAGAAGCACATTATTGGGATATGGCTCTCAAGGAATTGGAGTTCCCTACCCCTTTAGACACACGCCCAAACACTTCCAACAACAGACTTCTTTATTATTATTTTTGTTCCCATCAGATGGTATGCATGTCAATGGGCAGATAGATAGACAATCATGATTTAATTGTATCACATCTATGGTGAAGTAATACAGTGGAACCTCAAATTACGAATGAGCCTTTTTACAAATATTTCAAGTTATGCATGACATTTTTGGACTAAATATGCTTCAACCTACATACATGTTTCATCATGAGAACTGTCTCAGCATAGATGATCGGACGGATCAGTTCTCGCGCTATTTAACCATCAGTGGCTCTGTGTGTAACTCATTGCGATAGCTGTGTTGCTCAGAATGATTTAAAGGACATGGTAGGCTGTGAACGCTTCAAAACCCTACATAGAACTGAATGCTCTGATTTGAATTATGCTCTACAACGTATTTATTTTACCAACCAAGTATGTTAGAAGTGAATACACATGCTTTGAAATAAAATAGCATCACAAAGCTACACACACACACACACACACACACACACACACACACACACACACACACACACACACCCTTGAACATACCTGTCAACTTGTACATTTTCCCCGTATTTTATACGTTTTTTTATCATTTCAAATCATGTACGGCGTATTACAACTTTTATACGGTGGAAAAAAAAACAATTGTGAACCGATCTCACAAAGACCATTTTGGCTCAAATCCAGATCGTCTCACCTGCTGGTAGCCAACGACAATGCCGTTGTCGATCGTTACTATTGTCACGGTAAACCAGCAAAAGTAATCCTCAATCGTATATATTTTTTCATCGCTGCGTACGGTCGGATTGATAAAGCATGTTGTGCGCATGCGCGGTAAACCGTTGTACGGGTTTTTGTTGCTTTGTAAGGGGAATCGTAATCATTTTATAAGGGCAGCTATTAGCCGAGGTTGACAGGTATGCTTGAAGATCATCCCTGGGAAGCGTAAGCAAAGCAGCAATCCAGCACTAATTCTACTGCCTTTTCTTGGTATAGTGTAATCTACTCCAACAGGAGAAATGGGGAAAGGGTCATAAGGAGATGTAGCTTTAAACACTCCGGACTGTGTGACATTTTCACCATGTCCTATTTTAAAAGTTACCACATTTAGACAAAGGAATATTTGAGTATAATGGCTTTGAAATTCAGGCTACATCGGGCAAGCAAGATTATTTCACACTGTGCAAATGAGGCCTCGGCGCTGAATTCCTAGATGGTGATGATTATGACACAGTTATTAGTGAGATGGTTATACGGTGATGAACATAATTATTGTATGCTCATCAAAGGCTGTCAATCAAGGCCTGCTGCGAAGCTCATTTGGGAAAAGAAAAGGCTCAACTTTTACAGTTTATGAAGCGCTTGCATGTGATTAAAATAGCTTACATGCAGGTACCATGAGCATAAATTAAGAATCAGAGGATCGTAGTTCATTTTAGGTAAGTTAACATTGTAAGATAAACTTACACGTGCATTTAAACATTTAAGCATTCAACATGTAAACAATGGATGAACAAACTGCAATTATTTAAGATAAATCAGAATCCATCCATCCATGATCAGAAGCGCTTTATTCTCACGAGGATTGCGGCCATGCTGGAGCCTATTCCAACCCTGTACGAGCAGCAGGCGGGATACACCCTGCACTGGTTGGCAACCAATTGTAGGGCACACATAGACTAACAAAAAATATTCACCATCACAATCACATAATTATGTCGAATTAAAAATTCATGCAGTGGTAATGACTGAATTGCAAATGAAACAATGTTTGGAGAATATACTGCAAAACAATGGGCTCTGTTTTTGTGCCTAGCACAAGTTCTCTTGATATCTTTGCAGACACGAGCAATCCAGCACAGCGTGGTCAAAGAGGCCGTTTTGTGCGTGTGTGGGAGTGAACACAGCTCACTTGATTCGCTGCCAATCGAAGTGGCTCTCCTAGTTCCATTTAAATGCGATGCGTGAGGAGCTCACTGCTCGTCCTTGAGATGGCAGAACCCGAAAGTGATTTGCTCGAGTCAATGCAAGAGGTTGAAGCATGCAAAGTACCTTTATAAGAAACTGCAAGCAGATCTCCATGGGCAGATGATGTAAAGTTGGCCATGGAGATCGCAGATATGTATGCGCTGTGAAGTGAGCACTTGGAGACCGCCTTCCACCCTGATCGTTCACGTCTGAGTGTGACCAAACCTGACCCCTCACCTGCCAAATTCCCAAACATGTAAAATGAGGCTTGCACTAGCAGAAAAATTAAGACGCACCTTTTTTTTTTTTTTTTTAAACGCTTGAGCCCGGCTGTATAACCTAAATATAACCTACTGAGATCAGCGACTGAGGTTTGACTGAGACTGGCAATGTTTTTCGTGGTATTAAATAGCATTCTGTTTACCCTTTGTGACGAAAAGAACTCTGTCTGCCCAGTGAAAATATTATGTTCTGGAAAAAAATACAGTGCAGTGTACATCATCACCAAGATTGCATGGTATTCTCTCGTATTTTCTTTGTTCAAATTGTAGACGCGTGTACTCCAGTGCGGATGCGCACATCTCTCTGCCCAATTGCCTTCCCTTGAAAAGTCATACCGTAAGCAGATTCCTGAAAAGCAGCGGTGGTTGGGGTAAGGGGGAAGAAGAAAGAAATACCTCCAAGGATTAAAAACTAATCCAGGCTTTGGACTGCGGAGCTCTGGCTTCAGCCTCCTGTCCTTCAAAACACAGGGAGTTCTCAGCTAATGGGTGGGAGTTTACATGGATGGGGTGATAGAGGTGCTTGTTAATAGGCCAGTGAAGTATTCACCGTCTGGAACGGCTGTCATTCAGTGCCCATCATATGTGAAAGGAAAAAGCAGCAGCTTTTGTACGCTCTAAATATCGCTAATCAATTGATGGGGACATTTAATAGAAATTTAACTTAATTATTTATAGACAAATGGTTGGGTCTCTGGAGTGCCTGCCCACCGAGTGTGAAATTATGCAATCAAGTCAAGATTTTGCTCACTCCTTTTCTCTGAGCCAATCTTAATTTTGACGTCACAGATTCGGATTTGTTTTCGCTCATGAGGCTGCTGCATGCACCGCGTGCATGAATCCGCACGCTAATTGGCAAACAATTCTGAGGCTTGATGATGTCAAATCTCAACTTTTGAAAAAACAAATGATACTTTAACTTCATCTTTCCGGTGCCATGTCTTCTAGTTCGACTTTGGACTGTTTGAGCACAAGTTGGTAGTTGCAATGCCCAACCTCTGCCAGCGGTTGTCAGTTGGCCGATCCAGGAGGATGAATGTTGGGCAGGTTATGAGCAGTAACTCACTTGAATGATGCAGGGCCACCAACTCAAAACATCAAACTTTTACCAAACCAAAAATATGCTTGTCTAACATGAACAGAAATACAGTACTTGGTTCTTTTATTTTGATGGAAGCATGTCACAGAAATGTTGGTCTTTTGCCTGGTAAGTATTTTAAATTGTGAAAAAACGTATGTCTTCTTCAAAGTTATCTTATTTGTTTATTGAGGCTTTTGAGATTCCGTAGTGTGTACATGACACATCAGACAGATGTCACATCATCTTGTTATCTTGTCTTATGTGAAAAGGCATGCATGAAAGTAAATTGACAGACAAGTTGTAAAGACAATATGTCACATGACACACACACACACACACACACACACACACACACACACACACATATTTTATATATATTGTATACAGAAAGAGAGAGTGAGGGAGACGACGGCAAGCAAAGCATCAAGATTTAAAGTGCTTTTTTTTTCTAAAAGGATTGATCTCGAATGCTAGTATAAAGATAATGGGTTTGTTTCAATATTCTTCATAAGGTTACCGTATAAAGTCATGATCTCTTGGAAAAATAGAAAAATGCAATCCGTTTGTGGCAAAAGAAAAGGTCATTTGAGAACATTGTGATTGAAACATTTTGGCGGGGGTGAGTATTGTGAACCTGGCAGCATTACAAAATTATATATATATCGTATAATACCATTATATTTTTGTGAAAGGGCAGGCAGATTTACATCATGTTTGAGAATTGACTGACACATACAGTAAATCCATTATGGGCAATGTGGTTAGCACATCTGCCTCACCGTGTCTTTGAATCCCGGCTCTGACTTTCCTGTGTGTAGTTTGCATGTTCTACGTGAACTTGCTTCTTATGTTAATTGAGGATTCAAAATCAGGGGTGGGCAATTAAATTTACAAAGGACCCATATGGGAAACTGGAATACTTAGACAGAGCCAAGCCAACATGCTAACTTCAGCTTTGTTCTATATTATTTGAATGTATTGAGAAAAAGCATATTATCTTGTTTAAATAAAATGCTATGTGTGTATATATGGTATACATTGTTATAATTCGGAAATACAAATTTTATACCAAAAAAACCCCCCAAAAAATTGATTGATTAAAATAACACCTTGACATAATCAAAATTCGAACAATGTTGTGCACCACCTGCCAACTCATATTAGTTGTTGCTAGTCAGGACTCTCAAATATATAGATAAGTGAGAAGTGTATTTGGATATTTGTATTAATGTCTTATAATTTAATATGTGAAATATATGATGATAGATATGTGTACAGTATTATCAGGCCAGATCCTCTTCGCCCACTTCCCCCCACCATGGAGTTGCTAACAAGTACGACTGCTGTTATGTTCGCGAGCCTCCTTTTTTGCAAAAATAGCGGTGATAAGAGTCAGGCATGTTGCTAAATATAGCGTAAACATTGCTGAGTTGGCAATACCACAGATGCAAGTCATGGGTCTTGCTTGCTAAATCGCAACATCCACACATGTGCACATGGTCTCTGTGAGGACCAGTTAGAGGCTGCCGGTGGCCCTGGGCCGTACTCTGTCCAGGTATCCTCTAAATTCTACTTAGGTGTGAAGGTGAGAGTGGATGTTTGTATGTCTACACATTCAAACAGACATACAGTACATTCATTGACTGCATATAATCCGAATTTTCCCTTTGCACAACAATATAAATTTGAAATGCAGTGCCACCTGAGGGCTCAAAGGACACAGGCATTCATTCAATGTTGTGTTTTGCCCTTGCCGCTTATGTGCTGAGATTTCTCCAGATTCTCTTCGTCTTTTGATGATAATTATGGGCCATAGATTATTAAATCCCTGAATTCTTTGTGCTCATATGTTGAGAAATGTTGTTCTTAAACTGACTGGACTATTTGCTCATACAGTGTCACAGTGGTGAACCTCATCCCACCCTTGCTTACGAACAACTGAGCCTTTCGGGGATGCACCTTTTATTCCCAATCATGTTTCCAGTTAACCTCTTCACATTTGGAATGTTCCAAACAGATGTTTGATGAGCATTCCTCAACCTTCCCTGTCTTTTGTTGCCCCTTGTGCTGGCATCACATTCAAAATGACAGAATATTTGGGGAGGAAAAAAAACATCAATAATGTTTCTCAATTGGAACATTACATATCTTTTTTTTGTAGTATATTCCACTGACTATACTGTAGATTGAAAATGATTTTCTTATCATCGTATTGTATTTTTATTTACAGTTTACACAACATCCCAACTTCTTTGGAAATTCTGCTTGTACATATATCTGGATTCTAAAAACAGTTGGGTCAAAAACTCAAATTGGATCAACCAAAGATGAGACAACTTTTTGGGTCGAAGGAATAACTTTAAAAAAATGGTCACTCTCTTTCTGACCCAATTTGGGTTATTTTGGACCCAACTAATGTAGCCTGGTCACTGACAAACAGCTGTAAACGCAAACCCACGTGCAAAGTGCTTCTGAATGGTTTTTACAATGAAACGGTGGTACAAAAATGAAGCTACACTCGAAAGCACTAATGTGGATCAAACCCGTGTTTGTGCTCTTGCGTAAATTTATGCATACTCATGCATATATCACTTGTCCATTTAATGTGATCCCTTTATGTCCAGATGCTTGAAGAAGCACTAACTTGATGAGGAGGTGACAAATACGTTTGTTTAGCAGCCATAAAAATCTACACTATGTGTTCTGACTTGAATGGTTATTACAAACCAGTTTTAGATGTTGCATCCGTCCTTTATTGTAACAGAAGTGTGTAGGAGTTTGTGGTAGATCTCAGGGTTGGTGCCATTAAAAACCCCTGCTGACATCCAAGGCTATTTTTATTTCACAACTCCACTGATGCTCAGCACAACATCCTGCAAAATCAGCTGTCTAAAAAAGCATGAAGACAGAATTATAACCCTGAAAATGATGTGACAAAGGAGACGCCCGAGAAGAGTTTAAATTAAAAATAGGGTTCTGATGGGATGTCATCAGCAATTCTATGTAATTAGCTGTCGAAAATGTGCACAATGGGGGATCGCATAATAATACCATTTTGATGAGAAAAAAAAAGACAAAATTGCAAGTGCAGAATTTCAAACCAGCAACACAATGCAGACAATGAAATTGGAGTTTTGCATTTATGAGTAATATATTAAACCGAACTCTGCAGCTTCACTTTTCCTGTGAAGCATCAAAAACTCCCTTGAACATGTTTTATCCTGCCAGGTTGAACTGTCCCCAGGGTAGCCCTCATCGTTCAAACTCTTCAACATATTTTACACAGGGGGAAAGCATGATAGGCATATGAGATACTCCTCTTTCAAAGAGTGATTGGGGTTGTCAGGGGGTGCAGTCAAGCACATGCATGCTCTGCAAGAACACTGTATATTCCCTGAGGGTTTAGTTGGAACATGGATGTTGCTTGCAGGTGGAGTGACCACGATTCACTTGTTATAATTTTAGCAGAATCCAAATATTACACAACTCAAATATTGGGAATATTACATTAAAAAAAAAGAGTTTAATAATATTGATGTAAAATTCACTGTTCAAAAAGAGAAAAAAAAACATTGTCATGTCCATCATTTTTAGACCTAATATTGAATTGAGCATCAATAATTTTTATAGGATGTAATCAGTGGAATCAGGGACGTAAAATCATTTACCTATTTAGGCTGTTCTATGAACCTCCTCAATGCCACCGACATGCTTTCCCATGAGGAAGCAGAGTCTGGGGTCTCTGAGGCAGGCTTTCCTATCTCTGGGGTTGAGGTCACCAATGTGGTTTAAAAGGTCCTCAGTGGCAAAGCCCTGTAGGTAGATGAGATCCACCCAGAGTTCCTAAAGGCTTTGGATGTCTTGGGGGTGTCCTGGTTGACATGCCTCTGCAACATTGCATGGACATCGGGGGTGTTGGTTCCCCTTTTTAAGAGGGATGACCGGAGAGTGTGTTCCAACTATCGTGGGATCACACTCCTCAGTCTCCCTGGTAAGGTCTATTCAGGGGTGCTGGAGAGGAGGGTCCAAGAGAAAGTTGAATCTCAGATTCACGAGGAACGGTGTGCTTTTCGTCCTGACCGTGGAACAGTGGACAAGCTCTACACCCGCACTAGTGCGCCAGTAGTTCCCTGCATTATCTATTCTACATTTGTTATACCGTTGAATTAAAAAAATGTTTAATTTTCTCTGGTCATCATCTTTTTCATTTTACTTTTCAAATCACCCTCAAATGTTAATACAATTGTAAAGCACTCTTTAGTGACCTTACTTGTCAGGAAAGATACTTAGAATTGGCAATTTAAAAACAACCTAAAGTCGTGATAATAATCGATATATTTGCAATCGCACCAAACCCCTCCGAATGGTTGCTGGTCCGCAAAAATTATGTACTTGTATCAACCAGTCCATGCCGCATAAAAGGTTGCGGACCAGTGCCACACAATGTCTGTGCTTGCTCCTGATGAGACAATTGATGGTCTCCTGGGGAATTATCTCAAAGGCACTCAATCAGAGCTTCAGTGTTGTGGTTTGTAATGTGATATGGCAGGACCTGCTGAAACACTCCAGCGACGTGAGACCAAGCAGTTGGTTTGTTTGTTTATTGAACATATATAAAACATACAATAACATGACAAAATGCAAACAAAAATTATGAAAGGAAAATAAAAGTGAAAGTAAGTAATACAAACATCATCACAGTTATATGTTCAAAGGAGTAGGAAGAAGTATACAACTTATCTAGTCCTACCCCTTGTTGTGCAATAATGTATATTGATCATTTCCAATACCAAAGAAAAGGAAGAAATCTAAATTTCATCAAATACTTTTACCCTTTTGTGTACTATACTTATCTATTGATACACCTTTCGGTTTGTATATATGTATAATTGTTCTTTCTACTTTTTATATCAAATGACTCATATTCATTATATTTACTGCATTTCTTGAATACATTCAATAAGTTGTTCAAAATCCAGAACAAGAACAAACCATAGTATTACTATATTTTATAAGTACCAGTATGTAAAATTTATCTTCTTAACTTTGTTTTATGTAGTTTTTTTGTACTAATCTTTTAAATTTGTTTTTGAACTCGTCCAAAGATTTACTCATTTTCAGATCCATCTCAAGCTTATTCCACAGATTAACTCCTATTACTGATACACATCTTTGCTTGATGTTTGTTCTTGTTCTGGATTTTTTGTATTGATTAATACCTCTTAGATTATAACAACTATCTCTGATTTCAAAAAGCTTCTGGATATTTTGACAAAGGAGATT
>NW_017805824.1:5614206-5623490 GCF_001891065.2 Hippocampus comes
TTCTCTGAAGCCATATTGATTTTCACTTAACAGCCCGTGTTTGTTTATGAAGTTGTCAAGTCTGCGAGAGAATAATTTTTCTAATATTTTTGAAAATTGTGGTAGCAGTGATATTGGTCTATAATTTGTGAAGAATTTTCTTTCTCCACTTTTAAAAATTGGAATGACTTTAGCTATTTTCATTTTTGATGGAAAAATACCTGCTTGAAATGACAAGTTGCATATGTATGTAAAAGGTCGCACTACAATTTCTATGATCTGTTTTACTATTGTCATATCAATATTAAAACAGTCAGTTGATTTTTTACTTTTATATGTTTTTACAATATTTAATATTTCATTTTGATTCACTGCAGGAAGAAACATTGTGGAAGAATTTTTTTCTATGTCGGTATCTCCAGCCTCTCTTACCCCTTTGTGTGTATTTTTGAAGAGAGCAGGGCACAAATGGTCTATTTCACTTCTGTGGTTTTCTCTGGCAGATGCCAATTGGGCTGTGCCAGACTGTGAGCACCGGCCCCACTCGTGCATGTCAATCCCACCTGCCACCCTGATAGCGTCTGCTTCTGACAGTTTGGGATGGAAGAACCTGCACACAAGGACATTTTGTAAGGCTCTGCCATGACAGTGCCTCTCCTCAACACCTTGAATAAAGCATCAGCTAGTGGTCCTTTTGCACAATGTTTACTTTGCTCCACCACGACTGGTTGATATTCCAAAAATGTCTTCAAGAGAAATTTACATGAATAAGATAATGGGTCCTATTTTGGTATACTGGTGCCCGTGCGCTTGGCGTAAAAACAAAATCATCTGTACAGCTTGTTACCTTGGAGCAGCGCAAAGGACTAGCCGGTTAACTCTGCGCCTGCAAAAAATACTTAACTAATTCCCATCATGGATCAACCGCAGCTTTGCTATTTAAAGGCCATATTACCAATGCATTCAGCTAAATTGGTCAATCAAAAAGTACGAAAGTTTTCTTCACTGTTGATGTCGCACATTAGTCACAAAACGTCCGCGTGTGTATACGTGTGAACGCATGAGTGACGTAGACCGGGGGGAGAGGGTGTGTGGGGGCAGGTGAAGTCAACCTCTCTTGTCTGCCTTTCACAGGTTGTAACAAACATTCTCACGTGCACAGGTTTGCCTGCGTGGGGTTTCTCCGGGTACTCCGGTTTCCTCCCACATTTCAAAAACATGCATGGCAGGTTAATGGAACACTCGAAAATTGTCCCTACGTGTAAGTGTGAGTGTGAATGGTTGTTTGTCCATGTGCGTCCGGCGACTAGCTGGCACCCAGCACAGAGTGTACTCCCTCAATTGGTCGCCAGCCAATTGCAGTATTGCAAAATAATTATTACAAAATACAATGACATCCAATACAAGCACTGTCTCAAAGGTAACAATGCTCAATTTTGATTAACGCTGTTTTCTATTAACAATAGGTTTATTATTGTGATTGTGGTTTGCTAGGTGACACACGCTATTGCATCTGATTGAGAGCAACGTAATGTAATTTGTTTACCTAAATAAATTACATTGGAGAGTCAAAAATGATTGGGAACAGCGCTCAGTATTAGGCGGCTCACTTCTACACCACTGCTAACTGCAGCCACAATAATAAGCATAGCTTGAGTTGCACGCCTCCAGTGACACTAATCTGGGAGGGGCAATGATGTTGCAAACGGTTGTGCACAGCGTCCTACAATTAAGACAAGGTAACTGGAAATAACATTTCCCAGGTTAAAAAATTTGGAGATTTTTTTTTTTTTTAATGTTCTGTATTGCTAACACTTTTCAGCTCATGAAAATTAATTGAGAAAGAGCAATTCAGGACTGAATTTGAATGCGCAACGCCTTTGATAGAAACCAGCAGATCAGGGAAGCAAGCGCATGATACATGAATGGAAAGGAAAATCAGCTTTTGAAGGGCAATCTTGGCCAAAGGGGGGGGGGGTGCATATAATATATGAGTGTGTGTTATTCTGAAGACATTACAGAATTATCTTTGTAAAGACAGAATATTTGATACAGATCTTGATGTGCATATTGTGCAACTGGTCATAAAATTGTGGTTTGTCGGTTTCTGAGACAAAGGATTTTGGCATCTCATGCTATGTAGAACACACAAAAGGATCAACAAAGACTGCATAGCGTTTTTGATTATGTCACATTGATTGCTGGTGTTATCTGTTGTCTTGCAAGGTTTAGATTGACTGGAAACCAGTGTGTCAGTTTGTGCCCAAGGAGTTGTCTGAGCAAAGACGAAAACTCTATTGATCTGTTGATGTACATGCACACTAACACACGTGCACTCGCATGCGTGCACTCACATACACTTGCCGGTACTGTAAAACATATCTTTATCTCTTTGAAGTTACCCTTTTCCTTTTTGTCCCTAATCGCTAAATACAAAAAAGCCCCTCCAAATGCTTTAGCCAGAGGAGGAAAAAAAACATGCATTCATCCGCCTGTGAAAGCTCTCAGAGTGTGGACACTTTTCCATTAGACAGCAGATGGTAACTGGAAGGAGAAAGGTTTGCATGCAGAGTGTTGGCAGTACCACTTTAGGTCTCTTACACCACCCCTTCATGTCCCCATAGGTACCTACAAAATGTATGTCTAAGTGTCTAAGTGCCCTCCACACGATGGAAACCACAGATGTCAAGGGCCTTTTCAAGCTGAGAAACAAATGTTGCCACAGGGTCACTGAATGATGAAGGTCAGATGATTGATCGGTCAGTTCCCTCAGGTCATTATGAGACCCGATGGTGATCTACGACAGGAATCTGAAAAGGGGTTTTTGCCCTTGTGATTTTGCATGAGCAATGCCATTTTGAGGTGGGGGGGGGGGGGGGGGCCAAATTGACAACACAACTTCAGATTTATAAATGTAATTTCTCTATGACTTTGATATTGATTTTGTGAAGACCTCGGCCACACTTCTGCTAGTCTGCTTGTGCACGGTCACACCAAATGGATTGCAGGTAGTAAACAGTTTTAAAAGACACTTTCTTTGGCAGTAAGCGTGCAGTAAGTCATTTTACAAGTACGATTACTGGCATGTAGAGCAGTTTATGACTTCAATTTTAGGTGAGTGGACATTGCTGGTTAATACTAAGCAAACAACACAATTTTGTTCGATTTTTCTTCCATAGTCAATTTTTACTATGTGGATGACTTAAATAGGTGTCATTCCTTGGAAGTCATTCTAAAAACATGTATTTTGGAGACTTCTTAAATAATACAATGTGCAGCATTTTTTTTCTTTTTAGGATGAGGTGTTTTAATGCACACATAAGAAGTTTTTCACTTTTGATAAATAATGATGCTTCACCAAAGGTGGTTCTCCCCATCTTGCAATACATGACTTCAAGTTGTAAAGGTTTGTCCATTCCAATTATCGCAGGATTCCTTTTCATTACACTATAACTCCGTTTTCATTACACTGAGAAAAATGAAATGCATTCAGCCAGACCAGCAAATTCTATGGCATTAATTGTATCCCGTTAAAACAATTCCTTGGCTCAGTCCGAACATTCAACAAGGCATTATGGCGTCTACACAATGAATGGTGATTGATCTCCAGTATTTCATATCAGGCTGTTATCTTGTAAAAGAGTTTTTTCATTTATCCGTCTAAATGTACAACCTAGTTACGAGTTACAGGAACTCGTGGTGATTACGGCAATTGAAGAACAGATGTTGTTTATATCAGAGGCAGAAATACGTAAATAAATGAAGGAGATGGGGAATGCGCTGTCCTATCTGACTGAGACAAGATGATCATTTTTTTTCTATGACGGAGGTTCGATTGTGTCCCCAGTTGCAGCTCCACTACGGTCCTGCTGGTACAACGTGTGCTCGCTGTAATTATAGATATGGATTTTCAATTATTTTACAGCAAAATGGCATGACATGAGATTTTCTGCTCAGCTACACTCAGATGGAGGGAGGCCCAGGGCTTTGCGGTTCCATCCCAAGACAGTAATGTCTTTGTGGCTCTTAGATATTGGATTAATAACATCATCTCCCTAGGAAGTACTTTCCTCTGCTGCTGATTAGGGGTACTCAAGTCCTTTTTTCTTTCCACGTGGAGACAAGGAGAAAATAAGGGTTGCAGTTTAACAGCAGTAGCTACAGAGCAAAGCAGACTTACCCTGACGCTGGACATTTAGCTCCTGTCAATGGGATTCAAAATTAAGTACTGGGTTGTAAAAAAAAAAAACAAACAAAAATCTTTTAATCAAGTCGCTTTGTGAATCCATACATAAAACTTTACAATTTCGTTTCAAATGTAACGTGGCAACGCGTTAACACAAAATACAGTTGGTTTTAATGAAATTGTGAATTACCCTGTTGGTAAACATTCACGATTACTCACCAAAAGTGTATTTTCATGTCAGCTGAAGTACATGCAGTGTCACCTGAATAAAAGAAGAGCCAACAGAGACCGGGTTTGACTGAAAACCTTTTCCCTACGTTCTATTTCAGTATCAGTACACATAATGCAAGCAGTATGTATTGTCCTTGTTGGTGTGCTTGCTCAGCGCTGGAGTTCATGAATAAATTGCATGTTGTTCTTCTGTGAACACAAGCATGACTTCATAACGAGTTGATGTATGGCTTGCTCTCCTTCCAGTGTGGCGTTTGCATGTTAACTCAGTGTTTGTGAGGGTGTCCTCCTCCATTTCGAAAGCATGCGTGATATCTTTAACTGGGGAGTTTAGATTGCCCTGAGGTGTGAGTGTGCATGTGAATGGTTATTTGTTTTTGTTTTTCTGTCAGTGCTCTGCGAGTGATTGGCCTTTCGTCTCAGGTGCAGTACCCTGCCTCACGTCTCAAATCTGCTGGTAAGACTCGAGCACACCCCAACCCTAATAAGGATAAGAGGTATGGAAAATGGATGGATATGCATAACAAATACACCAGCCCCCAGCCGTGACTGAGCAGCTGTACAAATATGATTTCCATGATACAGTTTTGATTTTAGTACAGCAATATAACAATATTAAGTTATAAAGACAACACGCAGACTAAGGAATTGCTTTGCAAATATATTTGGAGAAAGCAATGATCAAAATCAGAATGTGAGATTCTTTAGGTCTGACTTTTTTGATAGGTGAGAACCCATGCAGAGGATATCTAAATCAAAATGAAAACGGGAACACATATTTATGGCATGGGGGGAGGGTAACGCATTTTTTTTGAAAGTATTTTAAAGAAATGTACGGGACAAAATTATACTACAATATGCACATGATTCCAAACTTGGACTTTATTCTGTAGCATTTGAACAGGATTTTAATAATTAATTGTACTGGCAGAATAACTTATTTCTTCCCAAGAACGTAGGCCCACAGTAAACAAAAATCAACAACTTCCCCAAGTATTTACCCCTCATCTGGGCAAGAAGAACCCGCTGAGGAGATGAGGACAGTCTTTGACACATAGTTACACATAACTAGTGTTCCTTGCCAAATGTATCTCTGTGTTTGTCCAAAAAAGAACCCGTTACAATGTGGAGAGTGAAAGAAAAATCCAGAAGGACCTCTTCGGGAGCTTTTATATTTGAGCACAGTGTCTCTGAAAACATTTTGGTATGAACAGCATTTACAGAACAGATTTACCAATTCTCAAACTTAATCATAAAAAAATAATATGCAACTTCAAATTTTCAGTGATTGCACAAAATGTAATATTTACAGTTATTAAAACGCCAAAACTCTCATGATCTCATGAAATTATACACACCTTTTAACCCTTTCACAGACAGCGGTTACTACAGTGGAGAGTTTATCATGTTATCGGGTTACAGGTTGTCGTTATTGGTGCATGTTAAACTACAGCTACGCAGAGTAAAAGACATTTTAGGGTAATGAATAAAATGTTAAACTGCACATGACGTAATCTGGGTTTGTGACTCAAAGAGTAAGTCTGACACACAGAGCCGCAAGCAAATGTGTGTATTTCTGAAATTGTGCAAGTGCGATCGTGCTGAGACATATGTGTGTGTTACCTTACGGCATACACAGTGCTACGGTTGTGCATAACAGATACTGCCCGCAGGCCTACATGATCATTGCATTTCAAGAACTCAACACCTCTGTTGTGTAGGCCAGTCAGAGTTGAGTCATCGCTCCACAATGACAGGAGGGGAGGACATGGCAGAGGCGGGAAGGGGACTTCTTGGCCCTAAAAATGGAAAACAGAAAAAAGTAGTGTTCTTATTTGTCTTGCTGGCTAGAAGTGCTTTCAAAATCAACCCCAATGTCCTTTTTATCGTCCTATCTTATATTGTACAACGTCAATCAAATTGCACTGATGTGAAAGGATGAGCGAAAATAGGATTATGGATGGCGACAGATGGATGTGAGGAAGGATGTAAGTATCATGAATCATTTACAGGCAGCATAGTGCAAGAGTGGCCAGCACCGAAGGTAGGCAATTCATCCGCTTTCGTCATTCGCCAGCGGCAGGTCCGTCATCATCAGTCCACTAATATTTCAGGTCAACCCAGTCTGTCAGTCATCAGTCCATCACTGTGTCATCATTATTTTAATTGTGCTTCTGTCATCACCAGATTACAGTTTGTCTCCGCAATTTTAGGACCGTAATAACCTTTTTTAATTTTTTTGGGAGGGAAACTCCTGAGCATCGTCCATGAATCTGCAAAGTTGTTTAGCGTAACAATGTTGACTTTGTATTTGAATTTAATTGAATCCCACTTGAAAGATGAAACATAAAGCGGACATTTGTGGTGACAGTAGTAACTCACCCACACATTTATTATGTGCGGCAATTACGTGACGTCGTCTTTAGTAGATAACTCCATGAAATCAGAAGATCAAAAAGCCTCGCTTAATTTTCCCCATATATTTCAACCTCCTCCGATATCGCTCTTTTGTTAGTTAATTAGTTAGTTAGTTAATTGTTTATTGAACATAAAATACAACAACAATTGACAAAAGGCAAACAAAATTACAAAAGGAAAAATAAGAATAAAAATAAAAAGTAAATAAAACAAACATCATCACCGTTATATGTTCAAAGGAGTAGGAAGAAGTATACAACTTATCTAGTCCTACCCCTTGTTGTGTAATAATATAAATAGATCATTTTTCAATGCAAAAGAAAAGGAAGAGATCTACCTCTCATCAAGTACTTTTACCCTTATGTGTACTGTACTTATCTATTTATACACCCTTCTGTTTGTATATACATACACATATATATATATATATATACATACATACATACATACACATACATACACGTACATGTGCATACATACACATACACACACACACATACATATATATATAATATATATATATACACACACACACATACATATATAATATATATATATATATACACACACACACATACATATATAATATATATATATATATACACACACATATACATATACACACACCTACATATATACATGTATATAATTATTCATTCTTCTTTTTATATCAATTGTCTCATATTCATTATAATTACTGCATTTCTTGAATACATTTAATGAGTTGATCAAAATCCAAAACAAGAACAGACCGTTATATTACTATATTTTATAAGTATATCGAATTTATCTTCTTAACTTTGATTTTTGTAGTTTGTTTGTACTAATCTTTTAAATTTGTTTTTGAACTCGTCCAGCGATTTACTCATTTTCAGATCCGTTTCAAGCTTATTCCACAGATTGACACCTATTACTGATACACACCTTTGCTTGATGTTTGTTCTTGTTCTGGATTTTTTATATTGATTGATACCTCTTAGATTATAACAACTATCTCTAATTTCAAAATGCTTCTGGATATTTTGGCAAAGGAGATTGTGATGTGCTTTATACATTAATTGGGCGATTTTGAAGTTAACCAGGTCATAGAATTTCATTGTGTTTAATTTGATGAATAGCGGATTTGTGGGTTCTATATATTTGGACCTATTGATTATTCTGATTGCTTTTTTTTGTAGTTTTAAGACAGGCAGTGTGTTTGATTTACAGGCGCTCCCCCATATTTCCACACAGTAGGTCATATATGGGAGTAATAATGTGTAATATAGTGTGTATATATGAGATGCTAAAAAGATTTGACCCTACACGCAGGACCATCTTTTCTTCCAGTACAGTACATTGTGAGCGACATTGTCTCCTCTTCTGCGCATTGCGAATCACTTTGGGAATTTGATTCATACACCTGCCAGACTGATGTCGCATTTAATATGTAATGTGATTACGTAAAAAAAATCTGATTTCCTTCAAAAATCTGAATTGCAAATGCCTTTTTGGGGGATTACTGTTGTCTGTCAATTTCATCAAAAAATGTCAACCTACCTACCACACATGCTCTCACTTGTTCTAAATATTTTTTTGTTATCTCATTCAAGTTTGTTATGACAAAATATCACATTGGTAGATAAATAAATAGATTTTCATGATTCTTCTATTTTGTGACTTCTCAGAGGGTCACGATTTCCTCATGGCTGCTCATGCTTGTCTGCCTGTGCGTGTGTCCGCTAATCTCATTTTAGCTTTTCAGGCCAGCCAAGGGGAGAATTTTAGTAACAGCTGACCGCAGTGATGTGACTGCCACTGAATTGCCCATGTGATGCTGCGTGCACACGTACACATTCACACAGCCTCTCTTCCACACCTATATTCTCATTTCCACATGGACATTAACCATCAACGGTTCCTTAATGTGATTGCGTTTGGACGCAATTGGGTGAATGAGAGCGACTGACCTGTGCTTGCCAGGAGCAGCTGTCGCTCCCGGTTTGAAAAGACAGTGCACCATGTATCCTACATTAAAATTTGCCATTGCACAGGGTATACAACACGTTGCATGTAAAGTGATTAAATAGTAACTATCCGACTGTATATACTATACTGTATTATATTGTCATGATATGAACATATATGGTTTCCATGTGCAATGCAACAAAGTTCTCCTGCATGTAGTGTTAAATTGACGTTTTAAAGGAATAACAAAAGTGCATTTTTTAAAATTTATTAAGATAAGATAAGAAAACCTTTATTAGTCTCGCAATGGAGAAATTCCCAATTCACAGCAGCAAAGTTATGAAAGGTAGAAGTAGAAAAACAAAATATAGGAGCTGCTGGAAAGGCAGCCACTTTCGCGGCGCCATTTTGAAGTCAAAATAACAAAAATAACACAACACAACACATAGGACACAAGACAGTCGTGCAATCTTCACCACTTTTCTGCATACACTTTGTTGTCTGAAGCAGTTATAGATGAAAG
>NW_017805824.1:5623582-5671347 GCF_001891065.2 Hippocampus comes
GCGCTAACGCTCCTTTCTTCTCATCGTCGGCTCCTCAAGCCATGCATCCATCCAGCCGCAGACCGTTCAACAGCACCGATCTCTCCGCTGAACAAAGCGGGTCTGTGAAAAATGCTGCCCATTACAGGCACAAGACACAAGCGCCCCGGGACTGTCCAGCAACTGGCGCCGACATTCCTCCCAGTCAAAAACAGTGCTGGTATACCCATGCTGCCGAGAAGGCGCAATCACCAAGCACAAAGTTGATGAATATCGTGGCCAAAAAATGCTGAAAAAAGTCCACATCAGGTCCACACGACGTAACAACAAACACAAAGTGACAAACACAAAAACAACAAAAAAAAAGCAAGCCTCATGAGAGCACTTGCTGACGGCTGCCTACTCGGGCGCCATCTTGACTTATTGCTGTTGTTAATACATCTTAAGATGTCAGTTAGCTAAATAAAGGATTGAGATGAGCCCATATAGTCAATGCAGTCCGCGTGAAGCAACCACGGTGTATATTCACCCCCGCAAACAAACACGAGACACGTGGGGCATGTTTCCGTCAGTCGTCAGCGAAACGTGCTAGTGATAGATGGCCCGTCGGCACTGATCCGATGAGTGATGATTCCAGTGACGGATGAAAACCCACTTCCATCGGTGCACAGTCCGTCAATTTATTATTTTTTTTAAGTTTCCCATCGTTTGTCCGCAAAACGGGCGCCCGTTAGTGACGAATTGAGGGACCTTCCATTAGTACTGTACTGGCAAAATGCCCACCTACGGAAATTACATGATCCATGCCAGCCTTCAAACTTAACAAGTAAGCATTTCATATTTATAATATCTGGTGAGAGTGCCAAGACATTTTTAAACAGATTAGGTTGGAACGTGGTACCACAGAGTGGTATAAATTCAAGTTACAATGTAATATCTGATTTGTTCATCCCTAGAGGGATAATAGTTATAATTATTATGCCTATTAGAGAGAATATTTTAATTTCAAAATGGTGATCTTTCAGCAGCTTTGGCCATTAAAGCAACTCTGATTTCGTGGATCTATTACAAATGACCTGATTGTTATGCCTCTCTCACAGCTTCAAATGAGCTGCTCATACCATTGGGTAAATCTCAGCTCATCCATCCCACTACTGCAATTTTCCTAGCAACTTGGTCAACCTGTGTGGAACGAAATGACATTGTAATTTACATATGAGAGTTGAATGCGTGGTTGTATTCATAATCACTCCAATGAAGGGCAAACGATTTGACACAAAGCAATGTATTGCTTTTTTGGAGTGATACAATTCGATACGGTAAAGGCGATTACACAACGATATTTCAATATGTAACAATGGCTTTTCAGAAAGTACAAATTTTACTAATTCAAGATAACTCCAAATAAGTACAGTGTACTATCGGATGGAAAGAGAAAAAGCTAGTTCTCTTTTTTTCACTAACTTACCTTATCATAATATAGCTGGTTCTTTGTATGCATTAAATCATCAATGGAAACAAGCCCTTTTGTATAAAGTGCTTCATACAGTATATCTGAGCAATATCCAATATTCTTTTTGGGGGGAAAAATATGGACGAGTATTAAACTTGTATATTTTCACATTACATTAACCTGCTGCTGTGATTGTTCTGTTTAAAGAACAAATGTATGCAACAGTAAACAATTTTGCCAACGGCTTGCGTATTCTTTTTCAAAAATATCATCAAATAAGCGACTGAGGCTTTGGACATTGTATGGTGTAAATAAGCACTACATAAGTGCACCCGTTTACCATTTTTATCATATTTCATTAGTTGGATAATGAAGTGTTTTTCGGGAAAAGTAGAAGTAAACGATTTGGCTTCACTCGGTACTCGCGTGTCAATGTGAACATGAATGCAGATTTTGGGTGTGTGTCTTAGGTCATATATATATATATATATTCTCCCTGTGCCTGCGTGAGTTTTCTCCGGGTACTCCGGTTTCCTCCTACATTCCAAAAACATGCATGGCAGGCTCATTGAACACTCAAAATCAGTGGTTCTTAACCTGGGTTTGATCGAACCCAGGGGTTCGGTGAATGGGTCTCAGGGGTTCGACGGAGCCACTGCCATGGAGTGTAAGACACACCCAACTCAACATGTCAATTAGTTTTGACATGCCCGCTTGGCCATCACTGGATGCAGATGATCACATGACATTGCTTGTCCAATCAGTGCTGTGGGAAATTTAATTCGCTTTCGTAGTCAACGTGTGACTGTCGTGATAGTACGTAGTTCAATTTTTGAAAAAAAGTATACTTATCCGTTGAAATTTTGTTTACTTTTTTCTGTTTTTAATAAATGCCTTTTTTTCATATCTTGAATTTATTAAAAAAAATATATATAAATGAAGTTTTCGGTGAATGTGCATATTAACTGGTTGGGTTTGGTCCCTCGAAGAAGGTTAAGAACCACTGCTCTAAATTGTCCCTAGGTGTGAGTGTGAGCGTCGGTGTATATATATATATATATAGATAGAATAGATAGATAGATAGATAGATAGATAGATAGATATGCAAACACACACACACACACACACACACACACACACAAACAACGTGCCCTTTTTAAATCCATTATAGTGAACATAATCAAAAAAATTTATAACAAGTGCAAGAATACATTTATTTCAATCTAATTGTGTTGCTGCAGCATTTGCTCAATGTCAACTGGTTTTATGCTCCGAGCACTGTCAGCTCAGGTCAGTCGATACAAAGAGGCATTTTTCAATTTTTTTCCAGTCATACACAAGGTCAAATTATTAAGGTCATATTATGAGGGGCAAGGGGGAGGTTATATATGACTTTCTAAGCGGGACTAGTGAATTATTTAACCCTGACAACAGGGATGAAAAAGAGAAGTCGAACACTACAGCAAGAAAAGAGATGCTGGTGTGAACCAGTGTGTGTGTTGTGTATGTGGTGGTTACAGCATGTACATCCAAACGCTTTGATATTTCTTTGCTGATGTTTCAAAGGCATGTGCATATTTTGTGCTGTATTTTTTCAGTATTTGCCATACTGTGTGTAATGTATTTCAAGCAAATGCAGATCAAAATGATCCATTCCATTTTATTTCATTGATCACAGGGTTGCTCAAGTCCAGTCCTTCAGAAAGCCTATCCAGTCTGTTTTTCCCCTCCTCCAACATACCTGATTCAAATGATCAGGATTGTTATCAGGCTGATCACGTGAACCAGGTGCGTCGGAAAAAGAAAACATGTAAAACCGGCTGGATCACCGCTGATGACACACACACGCACACACACACACACACACACACACACACACACACACACACACACACACACACACACACACACACAAATATATCTTTGAACAACAACAAAAGAAGCAACAGCCCATTGGAAGATGGTGATTGGATGAAAAAGAAGTTCATATAAAAGTATTTAAAAAATGATATTTAAAAAAAATAGATGCCACCTCAATCACAAATTACACTGACTACATTTGGTCAAAGTAGCTCAAGCAATAATCACTTAATCCGAGCAATACAAACTAGTTTAGAAATGGAACGTTCTACACCAACAGTCAGTCATTTCAAAGGTAAAGTCAAGTGAAAAACCAAAAGTGAGCGCTGAAGGAAAGGATTATTCCCATGAGAGGCCCGTAGCAAGAAATCTGTGGACGATTGAAAAACAGAAGGAAGAGAGCACTTGTCTCCAGCCTTGACGCTGAGGAGGATCAAAAGGTTTGTGCTCTGCATCTCAATGGACATTGGGCCACCAATACAGATGAGCATTCATTCACATGGGTTATTTTGTGGGTAAACTATCAATCATTGTACCTAAATTAATGGGTGTCACCCAACCTAATGACACCATCATGTGAACGAAACTTTAACTTCAGCTGTTCATAAAAGTCAAACATTTGTTTAATTATCAGTGTTCTTGGGCGATTTTAATTTGGTCTCAAGATCATATGAATGGTTTTGGATTTGATTGTATGGTGTATGATTATTGTGTTTAAAACATGCACAATTTTTGGTGGGGCGGATTTGAATACATAAAAAAAAAAAATTATGTTCCAAATGCCCCATCATGATTTTGGAAACCTGCACAGCTGCAAAAGGGGTTTTGAGCTCTTTAAAATGTGTCTCCAATGAAATATGTACAAGCTAGAGCTAATCGCATGTAAAAATAAGAGCACACACACCGGATTATTTCTCGATAGGTCTGGAATTCTGGATTGTTTTACAAAAGTCGACAGATTTAACATGATTATACGCACTGTATTCAGTCCTTGACCTTTTCCGCTGTATCGTTGCATAGTTCAACAGCTTTCCTATTGCCACTAAAATGATAAAGGGTTTATCTCAAGTGATGACAGCTCATTGGTCTGTAATACATTTTGCACCTGCGGCAATGCTGTCTTGAAAAAGGCCTCCGATTGTCTTTGGGTGGGAAAAAAAATGTTTTTCAACTGACCACACATCAGTTGGATTCGTAGAAGTAGATGAGAAGACACTGTCTCTAAAAAGTATTGATTATTTAAGAAACAGAAACAAGGAATTCGTTGGCTATTGAGCTGATAATTTCACATTTCAGTTTTTGCTAAGACAAAAGGGACTGAATGTATGAAAAATGTCATCATGTCACTCCAAATGCAAAATCAAAAACGGGAATGAACCATTCTTCTATCTAATCAGATTCTGCCTCCTTTTAAATCCTTTATAAGTGTCAACCAACACCCAGGCGACCATGTTGGAAAAATGTGACTTAATCTATAAATACTCATTGAGTAGAGATTTCAGAATTAGCTCTCATTAGTATGTTTGTTTGTCACAAACGGATGTAAATCCTCTCATCGTCGCAGGAACCACTTATAACCTCCACGTCTGTCAATCCAGAAACTGTAAGTTTTCACTTCTTCTTTCCCAGCAAAACATTTCACTCTCTATTTTCTTATTACGCGCAGAGAAACACTGAAAAGTTGACTGCAACATTCACTATTTATTGCACAGTTTTGTCATTCCTTGTAAAAGAAACAATGACCCATTCCATTTACCGACACATTTTTTGAAGGGCAACATTTTTACTTGCATACACAGAGTGAATGAAAACGATGTCCTGTTAATGGGGAAAATATAAATGACACATTTGTAAACTAGCTTGTTTGCTTATTTAGTGTTTTAAGTGTGCTGTTAATTACATTTGGGGATCATCCATCGTCCCTTCGTGCATTCAAATTCTCATTTAGTGCAAATTTGAATCGACAAAAAGCAACAACCAACCAATGACATGATAAGGCAACAATTATCAATATATAAAAATAGTCACCAGGGAACTATCTTTTGTTACAAAAAGGGTGCAAAGGTTTTGTCCTGCACCAGTGAGATAGACATGTTTTTCAATTCTTCGACTGACCTCACAGTCTTGTAACCGAGTTGATGGAGAACCTTTTGACACACAGTCTGAGTGTATTCTACCATGTCATAAGAGAGTTTCAAGCGCCAACTCTCGGCATTAGCTGCTGAGTCTCGTATTGTACCAAATTTGTGTTTCGCTGATGGTTCATTGCTGCCGCGAGTGTTTGCATGTATCCAGTCTTCCACATTTTTATCCATGGGCAGCCCCAGATAGTCATAGATCTCCTTTGTCTTCTGGAGTGGATTTTTCGCCAAATCTTCATAGCGGACCAACATATATTTCCCTTTCAACCAATACGGATGGCTGAGACCAGTTGAAACAGAGTTTCCGTAGTCTTCACAGACAACAGTGAGCTGACTCAAGTCAAGATTGTAGGGCTTTCTCCCCGTGGCCCTCCATATACGCCACAGCCGGTATGTATCCCTGAAGGTCTCAATCCGGGAAGATAGGATACCGCGGGGGTCTCTGACCAGTTGGATCACTTTGATATTCAGTCTGGGGTCCTCCAACAAGGCGCGCAAATCCCCAATCTCTGGCACACGGACAATCTTGATGGCCACATGTCGTTTCTCCCGACAGGCTTCAGTTGCCAAGGTCATGTTAAGAAGTGCACATTTCTTAACGCAGTCCCCCTCTTCCACATTAACATCCGATGGGCCAAAGGCATCACATACCGGTTGTTGGCACAACGCTCTGCTTGCACCACGTCGGAAAAGTTTGTCTGTGGTGTGGTTTGTGGGAGTTGGTTTGATGTAGCTCTCAAGGAAATAGAGGTCGCAACCATACAGGC
The DNA here is from genome assembly GCF_001891065.2 of Hippocampus comes. Taxonomy (NCBI): domain Eukaryota; kingdom Metazoa; phylum Chordata; class Actinopteri; order Syngnathiformes; family Syngnathidae; genus Hippocampus; species Hippocampus comes. The sequence continues at coordinate 5,629,783 of NW_017805824.1, forward strand.
TTCTCAAGAGGTCTCGGCTAGCCCCCAGCATCACACGACGGTCTGCTGTGTTGTGGCTGTGGGACAGACGGGGGATCAGTGTGGTCTGGACATGATAAAGAGGTTCAAACAGGTAAAAAAACTCTTGGTGCTGGTTGAGAAGTTGGCCGACAAAGGAGGAGCCGCTACGAGTGGTGGCCAAGACCAGGATGTGTGTCTTGCGGGATGCATTCATGTAAATGGTTGGGTAATCTTCACAGCCAACTGCCCCCCGTTCAAAGGGAGGTTCGGTCTCCTGATCCCCCAGACCGCAGTTCTGTGGGCTGGGCAATGTGCACAACTGGAAAGGCTTGGAGGTGAGTGTACGGATGGCCGTGTACTGGATGGCGATGGAGGCCAAGGCCAGCAGGACCACTGCCTTCCAGGAACATTGCATGGCGGAACCACTTCATTTAGACTCAGGCATCGACGACAGATTCTCCCTGCAGACAAACAATTTGCAGGGGAGTGAGAAATTACATTTTTTTCTGGTAAATAGTATTTTTCAGTGTATGCACTTTAGTAGTTTTGAAATGAATTTATTCTTTATTTTTCTTCATATTGAATCAAAAAGTGGACTAAAGAAGCAGTTGCAACACTCTTAGGTTTTAAGGTGACTGACAATCCTCACATTACAGACTTTATATTACACCCGCAGATCAAGTGGAAGTGGAGGACAACTAAGAAGTCTTTGAAAAAGAATCATATCCTTCAAGTGAGGACAAGAATCCCATTGAAATAGGAATGGTACACTAAAAATGGAGAGTACTTCTGACTGCTTCTATTTGATAAAATATTTTGATGACAGCCCATGGAAAAAGGCTTTTTTTTTTTTTTTTTTACATTTTGTAATATAAAAAGAACTATAAGCTAACAGTATTAGTAGCCTCACTTTCTGTCAACTCTATCATCCATGCATCAAGCATCATGGGGGCCTGATTGAAGATACAAATATACACACACACACACACACACACACACACACACACACACACACACACACACACACACACACGCACAAAAACAATCCTCAATGAGAGTAAAGCTGCACAAACAATGTCACGTCAAGGGGAGAGGTTGCTGCAAGTGAAAAAAAAATCATTTCCAAAACAGTGAATCGCAGGCGTGTGCCTTCGTGCAGGAAGCTTTGATGATGTCCAATAAATAAAGCCTCTCATCATCCCCACATCTGACAGACAGCATTACCTTTGTCAGGTCCAACAGAGACTACATTTTGTATCACTTCAAATTCTTTCAACGCAAGTTAAATATACACTGCCTTGAAATAATGAAATGAGCTTGCCTTTTCCATGGATAAATTGAGATAATGGAGAGTCTGTGAGCTTACACTGATGATACCTTGCACTGAGGGGAATCTACACGGGAGCTGATTTAAAACCCAGGGTGAGATTTCCACCACATAAAGCTCTCATAGAGCCTACTGTAGCCCATGTAGATCGCCGTGAACAGGTTGAGCTTGCTGATGCGCTGATGTGAGATGGAGTCATGCTCAGTAATGCTGCGATAAGGCAGCACGGCACGAACGAATGTATCCCACCTAATCAGCGAGTGTTCAAAAACATTGCGTTGAAATGTGCGGGTATGAAGTCAAAACCCTGACATAACATGCGAGCAATGACTGTATTTATCCATTTGTCTCACCTTTTTGGTAGCAGGAGTGTTCTCGTGATGCTCCGGGCTCACTAATTCCCTTTGGTGCTCATAAATGTTTCCATACGCGCGCTCGCTTCTCGAGTGGAGGGCAGAGCGGAGTGGCGTATAGTCTTCTTTTTAATAATGCGTGTGTGTGAGGTACACAAGGACTGATTGTCTGGACCACCCAGACCCCTCCTCTTTCCACCTGCCTCTCTCTCTCTCTCTCTCTCTCTCTCTCTCTCTCTCTCTCTCTCTCTCTCTCTCATCCCCCTCTCGCTCGCTCGCCCCATCCCTCCCCCCACGCGCACACACACATTCGTGCATACACACACGCTCACCACGGCATCATCATCATCTTCATGCTCTGTCCTCTCCTGCCATATCACAGTAACTCCCTCCCTCCCCTCCTTCCATCCATCCACCCAATGACATTTAGTCACGTCATCTCATCTGCCTTTTGAAATGTAGCTGCAAACATTTCATTGTTATTGTAAACATCCATCCATCCATTTTCTCTGACTACCAGGGAGCGGTAGACTATCCCAGTTGATGAAAGGCAGAAAATGTACAAAGCTACTGTATAGACCCAGACAAGCAATGCACACCATCGGTGAATGTAAACTATAAAAGACAGACAAAAGTCAGGCATGACTGGACAATTATGTAATCAGTGACCTTATTCTAAATACATATATTTTTCTTTTAATATGAACTAGTATTTGTGTGTAGTACTGACAATTCCAGGGAATGTATGGCCTGCCTTTTGCCCAAAGTCAGCTGGGATGGGCTGAACAGGATAAGCCATATAGAAAACGGATAAATGATAGTGTGTTTTATTTACAATAGCATATTGCAGATTTTTGTGTTGTCTAAAATGTATCAAATAATTAAGGTACAAACGTGAGAGCATAAGTCGTGATAATGACAGAAGAAAACTGTGGAAGTAGCAAGTCTTGAATTGTGTTTAAGCATATTTTTATTCAATTTTTGTTTCTATTAATTTTTTTTTATTTATTGTGTAGGTACATTTCAAACAATTTAGTTGCCCAGTCAGTTGACTTCCCAAAACCTCTTGATGTCCACATAGCTGCCTGAAATATTAATAAGTCCTATCAGTGTTTATTATGGTAATAAAACAAAGCACATTTTAAATAAAGGAAAGTGAAAGCAGTACACCCAGTGATAAAATTTCCACTTGGTGTGCTTTGACTTGTTACTAGTAACTCATGTTTACTTCATGAACCTTATAATTAGGAACCAACTATTATACACTTTAGTGTAGCTATCCATCCATCAATCCAGCCATCCATTATCCAAACCGCTTTATCCTCACGAAGGTCGTGGGCGTGCTGGAGCTTAACCCAGTTGTCTTCGAGCCAATTGCAGGCTACACAACAATTCACGCTCACAATAACACTGAGGTACAATTTCGAGTGTTCCATTCACCTGCCTTGTGTGTTTTTGAAATGCGGGAGGACACGGGAATACCCAGAGAAAATCCACACAGGCACGGGGAGAACATGCAAACTCTACACAGGAAGGCCGGGACCGGATTCGAACCCACAACCTTTGCACCTTGAGGCGGATGTGCTAACCGGTCGACCACCGTGCCACCGTAGAGTACTTAAATCTTGTTGATTTGTGTGTTTAGAGGACATTAACATCAAATGGCTCACTTGTATTTCATCAAAGGCCATTTCCATAAGCTTTCTCCGATGTGGAGAGGCAGCGCTTATTTTCTAAAGGCTTTTCTTACATACTGTTCTGATGTAGAGAACCTTTCATGCAAATATAGGCCCATTAAGTCACATTCATTTGATTTAACCTTTGCTGAATAGTACCTCACGTTGCCAGGGGAGTCTTGTAGAAAAAAAAAAGGCCTGCCTGTGTTTAGAATGGTGCCAGAAGGAGGCCAAACAAGCAGCAGCTAAAGCTCTGATTCCACAGCAGTCCCCAGAGCATTGATGTCAATGAACCCAGCTTGTGGGAGCCATGTCAGGGGACATGCTTGCACAAGGAAGCCGAGCATCTGCTGCAGCATGATAGCCTTTCTCTCTCTATTATAGTGGAGGAACATTTGTTTTCGAGGACGGGATGGCTGGATCTATAGCTTGCTTTTGTGTTTGCTTAACAATAGTTCCAAAATAAACAAACTACACTTGCAATAATAAACACTTTTTTTTAAAATTTAGAGTGCTTGAACGGTCTCAGTAAGCATCATGATCTGTAAAAGGCAGACTGTTTTAAGTTCTACATTTAATTGCATCCGATTGTGCAGGTGTTCCAAATATAGTACCTGGTGAGTGCATATCTAATATATTCAATTGAGATGGTGTCGTCCATTAAAAGGGTGTCACGGTGGTCGACTGGTTCGCACGTCCGCCTCACAGTGCACAGGTGCAGGGTTCGATTGCGGGTCCAGCCTTCCTGTGTGGAGTTTGCATGTTCTCCCCGATTTTCTCCCGATACTCCGGTTTCCTCCTACTTTCCAAAAACATGCATGGCAAGGTAATGGAACACTCTTTGTCCCGAGGTGCGAGTGTGAGTGCAGATGGTCGTTCGCTTCTGTGTGCCCTGCGATTGGCTGGCCGAAGACGGCTGGGATAGGCTCCAGCACGCCCACGACCCTCGTGAAAATAAGCGGATTAGAAAATGAATCGATGGGTGGATAGTTCATTAAAATAGTTTTTCTTTTGAAATCAAATTCTGCATTCCCATAGCCATCAAATCAAATGAATCAATACAGGTGAAGCAGTCTCTATATATGTCATTACTTTATTCCAAAGCAAAAATAATGAATAAAAGCTATTGCCCACATGTAATTATGTGCCTGTCATGTTTTTCTTGCCCGGAGCTGATCTGTTGAAGAAAATGGGTTCCGGGCAGCTATTTGGTATTCACCACAAACAAGAAGTACCCAATCTGCCTGCCCTTCACTGAATATGTAAGTGACCTGAAAAAGCCCACCTCTCACAGCTCTCGAGTAGCAATGGTACTGCTTGAAATTCCAACTAGACATCGGTCCCTCAGGATGAGCTTTATGCAGTGTAAATACACAAAGCTTCGGCTGTCGTTGTGCTGTACTGGCTGCTTTGTCGCAGAGCTCTTTAATCAAAGAGACACCATGCAATATATCTCAGTTTTCCATATGTATGCGTATACATTTGATGTATGACTTTACAGCAGAGGCCAAGATAACAGAACATAACCTTTGGAACATACACATGCACTTGCACGCAGATACAAAGAAGTCACCCAAATAAACACACAAAGCATTTTATTCCTTAGAGGCATTAAATATTTTTTGCTGTGACTTACGACTGGCTAACACAATAACCTTTGGGAAATATACATGGATAAATACAGATATAAAAACATTCACTGAAATTTACGCATAATATATTCTCCCTTTGTTGGCATTGTGATGAAGGGGTGAATACATGCACATCCCAGTTCAGAGGTTGGAGGTTAGAGGTTTGAATCTGGGCACCAAACATAGTCAACAAATCCTGTAAATCAGAACAAGCTGGATGAACAATGTTCATGGACAGGTGGTAACGAAACAGAACACTAGCCTCACACTGGGCATGAACAGAATGAACGTGCAACAGTTAACAGGTAGGTAAAACACACAAAATGACATTCTTCTGGGGAATAAGAAACAACAAGTAATGTTAACGGTAAACACGTAATTATGAAAAACTGTTCACTATGCTTGGAAGACAAACCTCAACTCCCTACAGTGCTACATTATTCATCACAGAGACCAGCTGCTCACGCTGATATGCAGATATACAGATTTTGAGCTGCATTCAGAGCTACAGAATTATCCCAAGGCACCTGTATTGCATTATGGGATTTGTAGTTTGTTTGTCATTAGTGCTTCACATCTCATTAAAAAAAACCCAAAAAACTATTGTGTTGTGTTTAGGAATCGTTTCCCAGCATGCTTGACTGTAGTTTCAAATATCAAAGTTGACCACAAGGGTGATTCTAGGAACAGAGGTTTGGGGGTGCTCCCGAGAGGTCTGTAGGTGCTACAAAGACCAGGATGACAGGGCTCTATATTTGGAGGTTAGGGTCCTGGGAGCGTGACGGGTTCGTTGGCAGCTGTACATCGACCGGCGGGTGGCGCAGTGTAACAGCACATACCACACCCTACCAAAAAATACTCAAACAAAAAATATACGCTTGCAGGAAGTCTGCAAGTAAACCAAATCTAATGAAGGTTTCAGCACATCAGAAAATGATTGCCATTGTAAAATATTAAAATGTGGTCACCCTAATTTCTGGTGAGGACGATTTATTTTGATGCAGCAGCTCCTCACGTACACATTGACAATTATTTCTAATTGTCAAACCGGCCATCTACAGTGAGTAGAATATTTATACCCCCACGCCCCCGCCTCCCTCTTTTTTTATTTTTATTTTTTTTTTAAACAAAGGCAGCCTCTCTCTGGTTTTTTAAGTCACGAGTAAATCGTGTCATTCGTTAATAGCAATTATGATGTCCTGTCTACAATGAGGTCCACTGATATATGTCAACTGTCAGTGTTGTTTTGAATGTGGGATAGACAAAAAAAAAAAAGGTCAAATAATAAAATGAAGAGTAAAAACTCATACAGTATATCAAGGCTTCTCCTGCTCTCTGTATTTTTGTTTTGTAAAATAGTACTGTATGGTTTTCACACTTTTCATCCCAAGACATGGGCTCGGCACACCTTTGGTTGACTATACGTTATCATGGCTCTTTTATGTGTTATTTTGTACAAGCATGGAAGCAGTGTAGTTTCCAGTCATCCATCCATCCATTTTCCGTACAGTGTAGGGCTGGCTCTACACCGGGGGTAGGGGAGGCTCCATGCCCCAGATGTCTGTGTAGCCCTAGTTAAGGTCTTCCAGAATTTTATTTGATATTCTAAAATATATTTCGACATTTTTTTCAGCCCACCTTAATATCGGTCAAGCTGCCCTTTCGCCCAGGATGAGAAAAAAAAAAATCCTGGAGTGGTGCCGGGTAGAGTATAAAGTTAGATCATTGATACTTTTGGCAATTTGAGTGCCACTCTAATCTCTTGCAGGTTTAGGTAAGCACATGCATGCTCGTGTCAAGTGTCAGGTGAATGTTTTTGGGCCAACGTTAACGGTCTTTATCTTTACTTCACAGATCAATTTTCATGCTATTCATCAAATGGTTTCACTGGCAGCAGTCACTGGACCGAGAGTTGGACGCATGCAGTAAACTCTAAATTGTCAGTGGGTGTGAATGTGATTGTGAATGGTTATTCCTCTAAATGTTGCCTGCCATTGGCTGACGACCAGAAGAGGGTGTACACCGACGCTTGCTTGGATTTAATCCAGCTCTCTCGCATCCCTTGTGGGGAAAAGTCATTCCACAAATTGGATGGATGGTTTTTAAGCCCTTAGAGGGTGTTATATTCATGTATTCCACAACTCCTAACAATAGTCACGTGATGACGCTGAAATGTAAAGTTGCGTGTCATCTGCATAAGTATGATAAGAGATGTGATTCACCATAATCTGAGCAAGTGGCAGCATGCAGATATTAAATAGAAGTGGTCCAAGAATGTTTTGATCAGCTGTGTCAAATGCAGCACTGAGATCTAGCAACACCAAGATGGGGTGTTTGAAGGCACCCTAATTCAGATGTATGTCATTTAAAACTTTGGTAAGTACAGTCTGAGTACTGTGGTGTGGTCGAAATCCAGACTGAAATGAATTAAAGAGATTGTTTTGCATCATAAATTGTGAATCTGTTGAAAGACAGCCCTTTCAATCATTTTTCCCAAAAATGGAAGATTTGATACTGTATAGGCCTGTATTTACTTATTGTTGACAAAGAAGTGATTTTATTACTGCCGTTTTTAAGGCCACGGGAACCTGCCCTGATGGAGAGAGAATTATTCTCCATGAGGAATATATTTGGTGCTATGCAATCAAAAACGTTTTTTAAAAAATGTGAAGGCAGCATATTAAGACAGCATGTTTTGGATCTTAACCTAAAAACGATTTTATTTCAAAGTTGTGTTATCTACAAAGTTGAAATGATGAAATGATTACGGTAACTGGAGAAGAAGCTGGCACAAGTCATGGGATTTTTAAGTCGAGGTAGCCATTTACTTTTTGTCTGAAATGTAAATGTTAAATTCGATTTAACACTGAAAACAATTGACCATTCGCACCTTTAGGTTGTGATAGAGCAAAAAAAAAAAATATATATATATATATATATATATATATATCCAAATAAATAATACAATATATGCTGTATATATGTTATTGTTTGTAACCATTGTAAAAAGATGGCAATGATGATGCAGCGTGAAAGCATTTACAGGATTGTTACTGCCCATTGTGAACTCACTATATTAAGCCCTGGCAACATCTGGCAGACTGGCATAATCTGGACAACATCTGGCCACCCCCATGAGAAAGGGAGTTGAGAATAGTTTCATAAAGTACAGGCAAAGCTCAGGTATAAAATACACATGGCTGTAATGAAACAGCAAGGACAGGTGCCCTCAGACCAAACTGCACTATAATTACTAACAAAGACGTCCAAGGCAACAAAATCCTTCTACAACCCACAAATCCTGCATTCACACCACAGCCACCATTGGCTATTCTGATTATTATTTTTTACCATAGCACAGTGAGCTAATGTCCCTGTTCCCTAAATGTCCCAGTCCCAAACTGTCAGGTGTTGCTGGAATTGGGGTGAACACAATTTAGTTCTCAGTAGCTCTATCTCAGCGTGTCTCAGTAGCTCTACCTCAGTGTGCACCAAGAGCACTGCTGTTCCAATTTTTACAGATTGAGACCTCCCAAAAAACCTCTGACAATCGTAATAATGCTAATGCCGCCCAAATTCTACATCCACCATTGGATTAACATAAGCTTCAGATGGTGCTGGGAAATCTTTATCCTTACTCGGTGCCTTTAATCATTGAGCATGCCAAAAATTTAGTAGCCTACAGCTGGTGGCTGGATATTTGCTGAATGTCAGCGGAAGCAAGCAGATTAACAGAGCCGCAAAAACTAAGCATGACATGCTTTTATGAACAAGTATTCATTTTTTTCTTCAATTGACCGCCTAAACATGCCTGTTAAACCTATTTAGCAGGGCACTGTAATTAGTGCAAAATGGATTGTCGTGAAGAATTATTATTTTTCATAAACATTGTGTTCAGTTTAAAAGTATTTATAATTCAAAACAGCACTATGGGCACAAACTCCAACCATAATATGGTCCATATTTTTAAATGAATACTTGTCTGTCAAATATTGTGTCAATAGACAAAACAAAACACTACAATGTCATCTACAGGTGAAGTGGTAAAGGTATCGGTACATTTTTCAACATTTATTAAAAAACACTTGCAATTGTCCCGAGGCGTAATTGTGAGCACGAAAAGGTTATTCTTCCATGTGTGTGCTACGATTGGCTGGCAACCAGTTGAGGGTGTACCCTACCTTCTGCATGAAGACAGCTGGGATAGGCTGCAGCATGGCCCGCGACCTTTGCGAGGATAAAGCAGATCCGAAAATGGATGGATGAAAATGAGAAAAGCCCAAGCAGAAATTTGAACCCTGAGCGCTATTTCTACACATGCAACGTGTTGCCTTGTGTTCACCAGTGAAGCAAAAAATTGGTGTAGTTCTCCTCAACTAAATCCTTCACCTTAGTAGCACCTATCTTATGTCTGCGTCCTAATGCGATCCTTTTCCTAAGTACCAAAGTCGATTTGTCTTTGTCACATTTAAATAGTAATTACACTTTAAATCCCCAATTTCTTCCTTTTGCTTATTACTCTCCCGTGACTGAAATCTAGACCTGGGTAGCAGTGATAACAGGCATAGCGTGTAACCCAGATAGCCCTCTCCTTGGCCAGAGACACAAGCTTTCAGTCCTATTGGGAGTCTTTCAGGGTGAATATCGACCGAATGTCATGATGTTTATTTTTTGGACTTCCTCTTCCACTTCAATAGCTTTGTTCACATTGATCTGGCTTTAGTCAACTCTCTTATTCGTCATGCAGACAAATCACATGATATTCTGAATCATTAAGTATCGAACATGATACAGTTTTTGTCTTTCTTACAATGTGTCATGCTGTATTTCGAATTATAAGTAATGAAATCCTAATGGAGCCTCTCCAATTCAGTCATCTTTGTGTTCAGTTGCACTGAGGAAAGATAATGTGCATCTTTTAGCACTCCACTTCCTTGTAATTTTTTCTTAATTTTAATTCATTTAATTCCAAACAAAAATAAAAGGAGAAGACCTGAAGAAAATTTGTGGTTGTCATAACAGTGAAAGCACCTCGAGGTGCCAGTTTTTCTGCTCTAAACTGGCATGTGAAAAGCATGTGGAATGTGGAATGATTCATTTAGATGTGACAGATGTCCCAAAAGCCAGATTAGAGATTTGTTTGTCTAACGGGCTAAAAGGGAATGAAAGCCTTCCAGTTGAACCATTTTGGCCTAGTAGGGTACCAATCAAACCTTGTAATTTTTGTTTTATATACTGACAGGCCAAGAGATTCGCTGTAATTATGTAGATAAGGCAAATTAAAGTGCTGTGCTCTTACTGACCTGTGTGTTACAATGACCTGAAAAATTGGCCTCTCAATTGTGTTCTGTAACTCATCAGCTTACTGCTTTTTTTTTTTTTTTTTGTCCTGGGCACAGGCTCAACTGTTTGGACTCTAAATGAAAAGCATAGATAGTCCAAATGCTTAGTCTGTACCATGATTAATTTATGGGATGGGGAAAAACAAATGCTTTTCTTGGAACTGAGTTGATTTTGATTTTTTTCATGTGTAATCACTGAGCTACAACTGTATCAACTACAGGAAATCATACTGCCTATCTTGGAGTAAAAGATTGAAACAACTGCAGCAACTTTGCCCAAATAAGGTTTGGCGTTTAGATTTTACGTCCTAAAACACACATTGAGCCTGTTGCTTTTGTTGTGATAGAGCACGTTACATTTCAACTTTAGAAGGATTATCTCAAGGTATTGTTAGGGTTGACCCAAATTTTTGCCTGTTGCCATGGTAATCAACACCCAAATCTGTGTTTCAATAGCCTCACTTGGCATCACAGAGACTCTTGGAAAAGCTGTGGGGTGGATGGGGTGGACTTTTGTTCACCTTAAAGTTACTGTCAATATATATTTCAACGACGTGCCTATGCTGTATATGAATCAGAGACATATGGCTATTCCCGTTTTTTATTCATGAGGAACAAATGTCAGCTATGCAGAAAATATGCATGCAATACAAAATATTATATTGGAGAATAATATTGTATTTGACCAGATTGGAGACTAATCTTGAAAGATGTCTTCTCAGTTAAAGGATGATTATCCAAAGCACCACCAGTGAATATATTTCGCAGTCATTTCAGATGTATACTGTAAATATGTGTTGTGGTACAGACCACTTATAAAATAAACATTCTTCTTCTTCTTCTTCTTCTTCTTCTTATTATTATGACTATTATTAGTACCAGAGTAGTACTTTAGTAGTCGTAGTCATATGAGTAGTAGCAGCAGTACAGTAGGACTGGTGCACAGTCAGGGACGGCAAGGCCTTCTTTCTATGCTGGAACTAAAACATGATTAGAGGCACTGACCTACAGTGCTCTCTAAATAACTTCATTGAATTTGTAGTACTTCATTTTCAAATTTTCATTGTTTTCAAGCATGTGTCTGGCTGCACAGCATACTTCTGATATTTACATACTCATATGCCATATTCCTTTTTATTGTTTCAATTAATTCATTATTTACGGTAAATCGTTCAGTTGGTCTCTGTGGTTGTCTGCATCCCCTCATTTCTGCCACAAACTTACAGCCAGCCTTTTACAATTATTATTGATAAAATAACAGGTATAATAATTTATTCAGGCAGCCCGGTGGTCCAGTGGTTGGTGGGCTGACCTCATAGTGCAGAGGTACTGGGTTCAATTCCAGCTCTGGCCTCCCTGTGTGGAGTTTTCATGTTCTGCCCAGGCCTGCGTGGTTTTTCTCTGGGTACTCCGGTTTCCTCCCACATTCCAAAAACATGCGTGACAGGCTGATTGAACACTCCAAATTGTCCCTAGGTGTGAGCGCGGATGGTTGTACATCTCTGTGTGCCCTGCGATTGGCTGGCAATCGGTTCAGGGTGTCCCCTGCCTACTGCCCGAAGACGGTTGGGATAGGCTCCAGCACCCCCCGCGACCCTTGTCAAGATAAGCGGATCGGAAAATGGTTGGATGGATGGACAATTTATTTAATATTTGCATATTTATTCAATATAATATTTATATTTATAATATTTATTCATGTAGGTAGTAAACTATCGAAAGGAATTACAGACCAATAAATGAATATGAAATAAATAAATTAAGAACAACTCCTCCCATATGTTCCTCAGTGCTCTAAATGATATGGAAATCATACATTAAAATAAGTTAAAACAAAAAAAAAAAAGTCCACTGACTAAAGCCCATTGATATGACATTAATAAAAAACATTATGGAATATATAGTGCGACCGTGTCACGATGCGAGGTGGTGGTGGACCCCAAAAAAGCAGGCAGGAGCAGGTTGTCCTTGAAGAAGTGTATTAAAACAGAAAAAACTAAATCCAAAACAAACATAGTCCAAAGTAGCAAACAAAAACCATAACTGAAGCTAAAACAGAACCATGACCAAAACAAACCTGACAGCAGCAGAGAAACGGCAACAAACAAACATGACAGTAGCAGAGAGCAACAATGACCCGACACTGAGTGTTCGGGCTGGGAGTCCTTTTAAAACACTAATTACATAATGACCAACAGGTGCGCAGCTGCAAGGAGAGCCCTACAGTGCCACCTGTTGGTCCCAAACCGAATCATGACAGACCGTTCACATACATTTGTAGCCTGTCCTTAAAAACTGGTATTTTTCCATTGAAAATGAAAACAGTAAAATTATTTCAATTGATAAAGGTGGAGTGAAATATGTATTTACTAATTATATACCAATATCATTAATGCCACAGGTCTTTTAAGGCACAATCTTTTAAGCAATAACCAATATGGTTTCAGCGAAAAAAGATCCACCTTTATGGCAGTACATGAAAGAAATTGCTACTCCTAATGTCTTTGTTTATCTTAGTTGCTTGTTATTGCAATACTTGTGTGGCCTATACAACCGGAGACAAATTCCTTGTGTGTTCTACATACTTGGCCAAGAAAGATGATTCTGAGTAAAAAAGTCCAAAACAGAAAGTCACATTCCAACAACCTACTTTTGCAATTGACTATGTGATGACAGCTACCTGTGGGATAGATGGAGTGAAAAAGAGCCCCAATAGAGGACGTGCAATGCATACAAAATGATTTGTATCAGCTGCCGCCAGGGTTGAGAAAATGAATTCACGTTTCTGATAGCCGCCACCAGTTTCGTGTTCCACTATTTTGCATAAATATGTGACACCCCACCCCACAAAACTTCTTTTATTTTGATCCTGAAAGCGAGGTGAAAAGGAATTTGAAAAGGTTGAGCGTGAGCAGGGTGAAGAGGACAGAGACGAAGACAGGTTATAAAGACACATAAAGCAAAGTTGCAAAAGTCTTTTTCCTCGACCCAATCAGAGAGCAAGGTCCCATTTCACCCACCAACCTTCTTCTTTAAATCTTCCAGCCCTCCCCCTCCATTCCCACTTCGTTTTCTGTCCTTTTCCACTTGTTCCTGTGGGAAATCCTTTCAGCTCAGCAAAGAGGTAGAAACCTACCATTTACATGTGTAGAGAGCCATCCTGCAGCGCCTGTAAGGCCTTTATGTCTCCACTCAATGTTCAGTGTCAAAGTGTTTTGTGTGTCTGCATCATCTTTTATGCCTCATTAAAGATTGCATAGAATACTCCAAAGGCTTTTACCATGTTCTAGTACTATAAATAGTAGCCTTCTGATTTGAATAATCAATGTCAGCTTAAGAGCAGATGGTGTTGAAAGAAGATTGCGTTTGAATGTATGCACCATTAAAAAAAGTGAATGTGACCAAAGGGAAAAAAAACAAACAAAAATATTCTTGCAAGGATTTTTCTTCTGTAAATACAGTCTGTGTATATTCAGGGGCTTGAAACTTTTTTTTTTTTTTTTTTTTTGCTCACCAGCCACTGTAGCTACTTAGCGTTTGATGATCTTTTGATGAAGTCCAGTAGGGAGACCGTGAGAATAATCAAGTCTACTGGAGATAAAAGCATGTAAAATTTTCTCCTGGTCCTCTTGGCGCATGCAACCCTTATGTCTGGATCTACTTTTCAGCTGGTAAAAGGCTGTTTCAGTGGTTTATTTCATACGAGTCTTAACGAGGTGTGAGTCTTAACAGAACCCCGAGATTTCTGACATGGTCTTGGTTTCCAGGTTCTTTTCTCACAGCAGTCCTTTTTTCTTTATTGCCGAAAGCTGATACCTCTGTTTTGTTTTGTTTTAGGTGAAGGAAATTTTGATTCATACAATTGTTAATTTGTTCGAGACAGTGACCCACCACATGAATTGAACTGATGTGATTTGGGGACATTGATAAATATCATCTGCATATCGGTGATAGTCAACATTGGCGTTCTGAAACATTTGACCCAAAGGTAATATAATACAGGCTGAACAGACGGGGTCCAAGGACTGAGCCTTGAGTGACCCCACATGTCATGGCCAGTTGATCAGATTCAAAACTTCCAACGGTCATAAAGTAACTGCTTTCCTCTAAATAGGACCTGAACAATTTAAAGACATTTCTATTTAATCTCACTTAAGTTTCCAACCTGTCCAACAGTATTTTATGATCAGTTGTATCAATTCGGCACTGAGATCAAATAAGACTAGCACCCACACCTTCCCTGAGTAAGTGTTCAATCTTTTGTCCGTTGTTTCAGAACTGTGATGAGGTCAGAATTCTGATTGGAATTCATCAAAAAGTCCGTTTAAGTTAAAAAAAATTGCTGAGTTGATTAAAATCCATTTTCTCAATAATCTTGGCTAAGAACGTAAGGTTTGAGATGAGTCTATAATTTGCTAACAAGGGTACATTCAGTGTTAGTTTTTTTTTAGAAGGAGTGAGACGGCGGCTACTTGCCCGACTGAAGCGAGCATTTGATTATTTGCTGTAACTCGGTTTGAACAGATTTCACAATAGTTTTGAAAAAGTCAGATGCTATTGAATCAAGTTGATGGTTTGAAGTGATGCTTTGTTTTTTTGATCCACTGAAGCAAATTCTGTTATGGTATTGTAATTACTCCAGTTTTTTTTTTTTTTTTTTGTTTTTGTGTTCAAAAAATCATTTTGTAATTTTGCAGGTTTGTGACAATGTTTGACCTGATGGATTGTACTTTTTCGTTAAGAAGCAGGCAAACTCATTGCATTTATCTCTTGAGAGATGTTCTGGTACTATTTGATATTGGAGGATTTGTGAACTTGTCGACCACAGCAAATAGTGTGTACAGGTCAAAATGAACTTGGGGTTTAGTATTTATCCACCAATGGTGAGTCCGGTGGTGGTGTTTGGCTGGGTGAAAAGGCTCCAAAGTTTGGGTTGAATCCAGCATCGGATGTGGTCTGGGAGGTTGGGCAGATGAGGAGAAATCAATCTGTTCTGGAGGGAGGGATGTGGAAGAATGTGTTTCATTGTGGCCTTGTTGGGCCTTCGGAGTCGAGCCAGACTCTCGTCTTATCTGTTGTTGTGGATAAACATGGCCTTTGTATTGGGAACGTGGCGCCCGTGACACACACTTTGGAGAATCTTGGCAGTCAGTAACTTGATCTCCTGCTTTTTAAGATACATCCCATTGTGTGGGAAACGACGATTACATTCCCATAAAATGGAAACATTGTCAATAAAATTCATTGAATGAGAAACACAGCCACTTCTCAGCCATTTTGACAGTGACATTATCCGGGTGAAGTGCTTATCCCCTGGCTGGACCGTCGGCAGAGGCCCAATCAGAAATTCCTCTGCATTCACAGACTGCATTTTTGATAAACGGTTAACAAAATCTTGCTTCTGTATCTCCGACTGTATTTTCAACACATCAAATGCTCCTGTGTGAATTATAATGCTCGGTAGCGATCTTCTAGACTTTTACAGAAATATCAGACACCATGTCATTAGCAAAACACAGAGCCTTTGTGTGCTTTCTGCTACATTGAGGTTTGATTCCAAATAAGGCTTTAACACCGATTATCAGCGTTTGTGGCTCAGTTGGTGATCTCAGTTACTGAAAAGTTGCACTTTCATATATTTCATTGGTACTGTGATCCACGGAAGATTCCTGGTCAGATGACAGGAAGACTAACCTGTTTTTCGTTTCAATGCCCTTGTTTTGTTTTTGTTGTCTGTAAGATGCTTTCTTTCTTTTTTCCTCCTAATGTCAAAGTCCAAGACTGATTTCTTGGTGATGGTGCGACCTCCTATTTGAGCCGACGGGATTCTTCATTAATTTGTTGACGGTCAGGTTGTGCTGTTCGATGAAATAAGACAAAACTAATAATGAATGAACAAACAAACGGATTATTATATTGATGGTTATATTCTATTCTAACTCGGACAGCGCCTGTTGGTCGGGCAGCAGGAGACAGCCCAAAGAGGCAATGTTGGTTCCCCTTCCCATGGGCTCACTTTGCTCGCTGTACTAAGAAATATATGCAAATATGTATTTTTTTCTGGCTAAATGACTGAACTAATGAAATGAGTACATATGTGTCAAGCATTAATTTAAGTGTTACACAATACCAGTCCTGATCAGGAGACATTTGTACCGGCTCTTGAGATGCTACTTCAAATAAGTTCTTTCTTTTTTTTCTTTCTTTCTTACTTATCTTGGTGTGCATGTATATTTGTATCTTCATGTTTTTACATTGTGTATCTTTTTATCTATGACCGGACCTTGAGTCCGTAATAAAGCATTTCATTCATTCATTGTGAGCTATGTGGAAGTATGCCATTTTACTTTTGTTCTGGTTGCAAGACAAGCCAAGAAGTAGGCAATCACAAAGTGGCAAAGTGAGGTGAATAGAGGAATGACAAATAAACAACAAAAGGTAAATTTTGAAAATGCCATTCAAAGTGACCTCAAAATCTCATCTACTATGCCGAAACAATCATCTCGTGGCAAGTGAGTGAGGAATGGAGGTTGATACTACAAGGTTGATGAGGAGATAGTGATCAGGCTGACAAAGTGAGATGAATGAACCACAATCTAGAGGAAGCTGGAAAAGTGTGAGGGGAGCATCACACCCACAATATAAATTATGATGCACAAAACAGATGGTCAGGGGACACAAAGACATTGGCTGTGGGAGGCATCCATGACCAGTTTTCACCAGGCAATATAGTT
Organism: Hippocampus comes; assembly: GCF_001891065.2. Taxonomy (NCBI): domain Eukaryota; kingdom Metazoa; phylum Chordata; class Actinopteri; order Syngnathiformes; family Syngnathidae; genus Hippocampus; species Hippocampus comes. Next base: position 5,646,846 of record NW_017805824.1, read on the forward strand.
CAAGCAATCCAAACTGCACCATTTTCAACAACCTTACAATGGGGGTATCAACTGCAACGGTACATTACGAATTGGGTTTTGTCACCACATAGTAGTTTCTTGATTGGCAGAAAGCAGTCATTCTGTGCAACAATGAAATTGGAAAAATACAGTAGATCACAACAGAGAGTGGATTAAAAACTTAATTTCTGATCTGAAGCTATCTGATGCAGTGCAAACCTTAGTAAAGTGTCAGACGTCTTTTCCTTGTTAAATTTCTTGGTGATTTTTACTGTGTCTTGACTCAACATCAGCATCTGCCTGACAAATACTGTACTGAGATGGAAATGCAAGACCAAGCAAAACCTACACTGATTAGCAAAACTGGACTGAAACATCTGGGGTACACACGCAAACACACACACGCGTGCGCGCGTGATCCATAATTTGCATTGTATTAAAACAGCAGCACTCTCATACACAAGCAATTCTTTGGAGAAGCTAAACACAAAACTCGAACATTAACATTTAAAAAAGAGCAGCTGCTGTCATTAAGGCTTCATTGATTTTGTGTGATGACTTGTTTCTTTGAATTTTATTAAGCTAAATAGTTTAGGTGTTTCAGAGTTTTTACATGTTTTTACCTATTAATAAACATGACAAACTAAATTACACGTCTTCATCTTTGATAACTCTCTTTGAAGGAAATGTCATCATTACAGGACTAAGAAGTCAATCCCGATTGTAAAATGACTGTGTTCTTTCACCCAAAAAAACTCATTGCATCATACCACTTAACCTTATGAGTCTAATCATAATCCCACTGAATCGAAACAAATCAAATTGCTCTACTTTAAAATTCCAATGTATCGAGATAGAAAGTAGCGAATCATCTTTTATTGGCAAAATGCACACCCTTAATATTTATCACTGCTTTCCATTTGCAGTTGCTGTCGCATTTCTTATCTGCCAAAACTTTGAAAAAGAAAAGAATGTTTCCGAATTTCAACAATGACTCACAGTTTAACTGGGAAACATTGAAGCATCAATGTGATTTTATGTTGACCAGTAACATTTTTTGCATTGTCTTGCGAAGGTCAGGCAGGTGTTGAATGTCAATGTTCAGATCATTTTTTTCTCCAAACTCCAAAATATTTGATTACTTGGATACCTCAGAAAGTCACTGTTGAGAGAGAATGCAGTCAAGCCTTCTATGTATAAAACCAATGAATATTGTCACTTTCCATTAAAAAAAACAAACAAAAACAAAAACAATACAAAAAACAGTCACACTGTTCCCTGAAAACACAACAAAAAACAGATGTAGCACCAGAAGCCCAAATTTAGATTTCAAAAGGTGCTGCTTTTTGTTGCATGCTTACATTGTAATGTTGAGATACCTGTAGTGTTTGTAATGTACTATTCATAGAGATGGCACCATCAACAGGGACAGATTACTTCAGCGGAGGCTGGGGGGTGTGATGGTTCGCAGCCTTGACCGGGTCGGGGAGAGTTATTACAAAGGTTTCGCAACCCGGTCAGCTGTTTTTTTAGACACGTTACAAAGAAGCAGTGCCTGCTCAGACAAAGGCTGAAGTGACACCCGAAACTGTCAGCTCGGTAAGAGTTTTTTTTTCTTCATTAAAAAAGACCATTGTCTGATAAAAAAGAAACCTTCAACCTATTTCATCTGCTAAGAAGACAAGATGAACGTGATACCACTACCCGTCACCATGTTTTTCGCCAATTTAAAAACCTCAGCTACACCTCCAGCAGAAGAGTCTCCGAGTGACCCTAAAGCCTGTACGAGTCAAGTGAGAGCCACCAACATAAGCCTCTTCGACTCCCTTCGAAGGCAATGTTGATGAATGTAAATTACTGTACGAGGCTTTAGAATTCAAGATTTAAATAAATACATGTACTGTTGTAATCTTCGTCTTAAATATGTAAAGTATTCTAGCGTCGCTGGGAGACTGGATGCAGTCCCAGCATGCTTTGCAGGCACCACAAATGTAAATAGTGTTTAGAGGCATGTTTTGTGTCAATTATTTCTTCAGTCTTTGTTTTGGTTGTTTCCTTATTAGCTAGTATTTTATTTAGTTTGTAATAAGTTTGGTTTTGATGTGACACCGTGATTGTGCATGACATGCTGACTAATGACTTGCCAACACTCGCCATTGTGTGGGGTGTGAATAAAACATAAGCTTGTTGTTCTGTTAAAAAAGTCAAAGAGCTATTGCCCTCATTGCCTTGTGAGTGCCACATTAAATAAAAATACTGTTTACATATTTTAAACATGCTGTTACCCACATACATGAAAAATCCTGGGGAGGGAGGGCAAACCCTACTTTGTGTTTTTTCACCTTTTGCGGGTGGTTCTGGTCACCATTAGACATGAAAAATGAGGGATTACTGTACATTGATTGTTATATCCCTTGTAATAATGCTTCTGATGCACGCGTGTCAAAATAACGATTGAAAAGACAATTTTGACCTGGGACCATGCATGTTGAAAATTTTACTGTGCAATACATTGCACAATTCAGTTTACGAAAGATTCCATTCCCCTGGTGGCAACATATCTCAAATATGTACAATCTTTTGATCTGCATGCAATCACCAAACTCAATTGATGTGAAATAATCTAAGTTGATGTTAATCTGCTCAAAATATTGCATTTATAATCAAAGGTTGTCTACGCTTGCCTCATTAAATCAAAGTTAGAGTGCTTTGTGTCATCGCTCCACCGCAGTGCGAAGGGGATGAGGGAGGTTTTGAAGGACAGCTCTGTCACCGAATGGAGTTTTAATTGGCTGTTAGGCTACGTTCGTCTAAATCATGTAGGTCAGCACTGAGAATCTAATTATGTTTAAAAAGTCACATGACTATGATGAGAGGGCTGTAGGTACATCTAATTTCTTTAATTGCAAATCTTTTTGGTCCTCATTCCTCACTGCTTTGTTTACACGTTTGCGCCCACTGAGGAGTCAAGGAAAAGTAGAAATGTTTGGAGAAGTTTGAAATCCTCTCCCCGAGGTATTAATTTCATGGAGACATTAATTAAATATAAAATGTCTCCATGGCTGAATTATTACAATCACAACACACGTCCACACATTACATTGTTTGAAATGGAATTGAATTAAATTCAAACGCTGGTCACTCTATGTTACCATATATTGCGGACAGAGCTGATTGCGAGTTGGCTTTCCCAGCCGCTCAACACTCCCCCCCCCCCTCCCCCACACACACTTCATGTAGAAAGTTGTCATCAGATTCCCCAGAGGAGAGACAGAAGAAGAGCTGCATGCTCCGTTTACAGGTCCAAGGTTTTATTCCCCCTTGTTGTGTGGAGTAGTGAGTAGATGAGAGTCAGTCACAGAAGATATTCTCAAAATCTGATCAGGTTCCGCTTTGAAATATAGGTATGGGCTGGTCTCAATGCGTGTTACATCTTTATTGTATATTTCTCCTTTTGTCGCCTTAACGCTCTCATCAAATGGAAGTGACTCTTGTTCTTGATTATATCTCCTCCATGGAGACACCTCGATGCGTACTTTAGACGGTTGACATGCTCAATAATAGGGTGGCGTGAGAATGACTTGTGGGTCGCAGTGTAGGCATCGATAAGCAAGGAGTGTTATAAGTAATGGAAATGAAATGCAGCGCAGAAACATTGTCATGACAAAAACAATACCAAGTCCAAAACGCGATCACAACATAATCCACGTCAAAGAAAAGCGAAACAATCTCTTCCAGTATCAAATCTTCACCACTGCAAAACCCAATGTTCAACAAAATCTCAGCTCATGAGACTGCGCTTCATGTGCTTTGCTATTCGTTCTTTAAATTTGAAAACTCCTGGATAACAATAACTTTGATGAACAGGCGACCGGTCCAGGGTGTGCCACGCCTCTTGCCCAAAGTCACCCGACAAGTTTGACAAAATATTAAAAATGAATGGTTCGATAACAGTAAGATTTAAATAAGCATTATAACTATCATTTTGGATCAACAGCATTTATACACTTACGTATTAACCATTAAAGAAGCATACGAATGATTTTGCTACTTAGCAATGTTGTCATTTTAAATTTGTACATGGACTTAATTATATGGGGCAGCTATTTTCACAGAAGCGCATGCCTCTCAAGATGAGAAGACGCTTTGAAGAGAGTGACCTTGTCAGCAGCATCACAGAATGACAAATGACGGACGCAGAGACACGCCTGGCCTGCAGGATTGCCTGAGCTCCGGTCTACAAGTGACTTACTCAGAAATGGCGTGCGTGCTTTTGTTTTGCACACAGCTCAATGTGCCTCGTGGAAAGTTTTAATGCGTGTGTCCCTTTATGCGTCCTGCCTGCAGAGCGGAGCCTGATCAGACCTTGAGAATATCCTCTGTGACAGACCGTCAGAATGAGCTTCTCCTTCTTTTGACACTCCCCTCTCATTACAACACCGCAGTTCTGTCACTGTTCACTCTCCATGTCCTCATCCATTTCTGGAAGACCAAGATGTGGGTATTCATGCGCAATATTTAATTCTCTTATCTCACCCAAGGGAGTGAAATGAGAAATGCAAATGGACATCAAAAGTGCAAGCACAAACAGAGTGAAACCTTCCGATATCAGTGTTTATAAGTTGTTTATTTGATTATTCTGTTTGAAGACACTAATAAAATGCTGAAATTGGATGGTAGAAATAGAGGTACCAAATAAACCGTGATGGAAAAAGCGCTCACATTCTGTACTTCAGTAGAAGTACAACTACTCGTGTTAAAAAAAAAAAAAAAGTACCCATTCAAAGTAAAAGTAAAATAAGAAATGCAGAATGAAATGTACTTGAAGAGTAAAAGTAAAAAGTATTTGTGACAAATGTTCCCTCCTCACATCATACATTTGGAAGATGATTAAACTTGAAACACACCGTAAAACTGGCTGAGTATTGTTTTCTAAATTGTGATGTGACAAATCATTCAAATAGACTCACCTCTTATAAGTACTTTATTTTTTAAAAATCAGCACTTTTATTATCGTAGTGCAGCTGAACTACAGAGACAAAACTGCACTGCACCCTTATCTCGTAAAAGCATACGGTAACAAGAAAATGCCTGCAATATCTCTTATTTATTATTTATGTACTAAGAAAATTTGACATTTTGGTACAGAGTTTAGCAAGCATTATATAAGTTGACATGTTTGATTTGCTTTTGCGGACCACATAAAATGATGTGGCGGGCCAGATCTGGTCCACGGGCCTTGAGTCTGACACTTGCAGACTGAGCCGACCAAATCTCAAACTTCGTGAGTCGTGTTTCCTTCCCTGAGGACTGGGTTTGTGCGATTTAAAAAAACAAACAAACAAACACACACAAAAAAAAAAATTCAAATCGCTGTTGTGAAGAAGTTGTCTTTTGTTTTAGGATATGCACTTCACAAACTGATCTATGAATTGAGATGAACAAATCTAAAAGAGACATATTGTAGAAAAATTGGCAGAATTATTTTTGTTTATTTCATATATTAGAGGGAAAATGTGGTTTGGCAATATCTGTCGTATCTGTTAAAATTACAATTAAACTTTTTGCAATTTTGCAACTGACGCATAATGCACATCAAAATGGACAATTTCAGGGTCCAATTGCCTAGCTTCATTACTATCCATTTAGCCATTCATTCAAAGAATTAAAGCATGTTTGCTTTAATGATATGTTGCACTCCACTGTGACAGACATATTTCTTGTTATTATTACCAAGAGAGAATATTGCACTGTCGGGGCATGAGCTGCAATTTGTTCCTTCAATCTCCTCGGCAGCCCCTGTAGATCACAGCTAAACCAATTAGTGCGGTAAATTGGAGGAAGGTGAGACCGAGCGATTCTGATGGATAGTGGTACAGTATGCTTTTTCCATAGAAAATATATACCTACCATATACCTAAATACATGTGTATTTCAATATATATTAGAATATTATTAATAAAAACTAAATTAATTTTAGAGGAATTGGGGATTGATCTATTAAATGACTTTTAATCTACACTGTCTTTTGTGTGTTATCATTCCCATTTAATATACACTAGAAATGTAAAAATGGACTCCCTGTTTAGATTGTTAGTTATAATATACATTAAAACAGTTTATTTCAGTTGTTCGATTCAAAAAGTAAAACCATGAATACTACAGATTCATGAAACACATACGGCAATACAGTACTTCAAGTCTCACTTTCAACTGTAATGATTGTCTTAGAGCTAATAAAACCCCAAAATTCAGTGTCTCATAAAATTGGAATATTTTCCTAAACTTCAATATTGTGAATTATTAGTGTTACACTCTCATCATTTATTTTCTCGAAACACTTCTGAAGCCTTTAAATGGACTTTCGTCTGGTTCAGTGGCCTTCATAATGATGAGCAAAGACCGCTGACTTGACTGTTGTCAAGAAGACTCAACTCAACTCATATAGTGCTTTCAAAACAACGGTAGCTTCTACCAAAGCATTGTAAAGAAAGGACAAAATAACAATATTAATGGTGCAATCCTAAATGAGCAAACAATAGCATTTCTCATTCATGAGACGCAGTCTTTTTGTCCCCCTTGCACTTGTTGGAAGCTGTTCTAAATTAGAGAAGCGTAAGATAGAAACCTCCAATTGTGAGTAGCCTCTCAGGGCCTCCGGATTAAAACTGTCTCTGTCACAGCATGGATGATGTCATTCATGTTTGCTACAAGCTAAGTTTGAAAGTAAACAAGCAACTGTAATTTTTTGGTCCAACCCATAGGCGAGTAGCACATGACTCCATTATCCAGTCAGATTTAGTGATCTTGTTAGCCTTACCTAACTTGATGACTCTCATCTCTCGACATCTCCTTCGGGGACGCACTAGGCTCCAAAGTGATGGCACTTCTTGCCTTGAAGATTCTGCGGTTGTACCATTGCAGACAGTCCGACACTGCCGACAGAAATGAGCCTTTTGCAAACGTGCTTCCCATTGTGGCACCATATTCTCCTCCAATGTATGCCACCACCCAAATAGCTGAAAACAGTCAACAGTGTGTCCACACAATGTACAATCAACATTAAACAATAAAAACGCTGGAAAAACAGGATGCAAATTAGCAAATTTCTTGTAACAGTTGCCCACTCAAATTTCATGTACCGACAGGATTTGGCATTTGCCCTTACTTCCAAAATGTCGTTGAATAACCATGACATGACAGTGTTTGTTTGGCCAGCACATTCAGCAGACCTAAACCTAGCATCGCGGGCTATTGCCAAAAGGAAGCTGAGAGACACCACATCCAATAATGCAGACAGTCGACTATCACAGCAACCTGGGCTTTCATAAGACCTCAGCAGTGGCTCAATACGATCGCCTGCACGTAACACCTTTTCGATGCTGTAATTGACAACCAAGTAAAGTATTGACTGCAAATAAATGATGTACTTTTGCAAAGGCCAACCTATCCATCTTGAAAATAATTTTGCAAACCCAGCGAGCTAGGGAAGATCATGAAAACTCCACCGCTGTCTTTAAATAGAGTAAAATATATGATTCAAATACACGAAAAAAATATTTACTACTAACATACTTTCCTTATTATTTGTTTAATCCAATGTATGTTTGGTAATTGCTACCGATGGTCTATACAAATGAATATGTACTGCATTTAGGAGGTCTTATCACTTGCAGTTAAAAGCGATTTTAGAGGGATTTCCTTCTATTTTTAACTGAGGTGCTCAGTGCTAAAAGAATACAGAATATTGTCTAAGACCCCTTGCCACTTTTCTCAGACCAGTTCGTCCATTTAGAGCAACTCGAGAATCTGCAACTGAAACGGTGATTGCTTTTGAACTTCATGAATCATCTGTTGTCACAAAATCAATATTGTGCAAGTCCCAAGACAGTGATTGAGCTGTATTTAGCCATAACTAGCAATGAGTAGTCGGCATAAGTGGTTTTACAGACCAATTATTAATACCTATTGAATTTTGATTTGATTTTACTCAGTGTGTCAGCTCATCTTTGGACCTGCAGAGTGCCTACTACAGGCAATGCAATGTCAGCCAGTTCTTTGAGAGTTGCAATTCTGCATCTTGGCTACTGTCGAGGTGCCCTTGAGCCAGACGAAAACCCTGCGTAGACTCTGTCTAGTCAATCTATTCGAAAGGGACTTGTGGAGGTTGCGAAATGGTAATAGCAATGGATAAAGAGCGGCTTGTGATGTGATTTGAGTGTATATTGAGAAGCATTGCGAAGCAATTGCAAAGCAATTTCTGACAGGTACTCAAGTGGAATAGGATGATGACTGAAAATATACTGACATTGAAATTGAAATGAGGCCCTGTCTTCACACGTAGTCCAATTACGATTGACTGCTTTGGTGGTGCAAAATTGCGCTGGGGATTGCTTCATTCATTTTCTGAATGGGCTCGATTTAAGGGGTTGGCGAAGGCAACAATAATAGTATCAATAATAATCAAAATTTTACCAGCATGAATATTTTACATTTCTTCTGATAAACAACACAAAGTTAGACCAGACCTTCAGGATCGTGTCTTGATGTGTTCCAACTCACATTCTTGACTTTCTAAAGTTCAAAGTGCAAATGTCAAGCTACTGCTCCTTCTTTTGAGGTCTTTTGGACTCCAGGGGGCCATTTTTCCAGGCTTCTAATGACCGTATAGCTATCAGCCACCTTAGGTAAACTGCTCACCACAGCTGACATGAAGAGACCCATCAGATGAACACTTTCTAGGAAACTTATTGAAATCCAGGCACATTCAAAATTTCACAGGCAGAGTGTTTTTGCAGTTCAAAAACAACGTCTGAGTCCGCCACATCATCATCTTCGCACTCCTCGTCACTGCTGACGGCAGGGTGGCCTGTCACAACCAGAGTCAGCACCCTCTTTTCCAAAAGACAGCTGGGCAGATTGAAGGTCATAAAACTAAAAAACAAGTCCACGATTTCCCCGAGACCTGCTTTCACTGGTACCCGACACTATAGCTTGCCTCAGCAAACAAGATGATTCAAAGCAGGAAAGAGATGTTTGTTGTTGTTGATGCGCTTAAGCGCATCAACCTCACAGTGTAGAGGTACCGGGTTCAATTCCAGCTCCGGCCTTCCTCTGTGGAGTTTGCATGTTCTCCCCGGGCCTGCTTGGGTTTTCTCCGGGTAATCCGGTTTCCTCCCAGATTCCAAAAAAAATGCATGGCAGGCTGATTGAACACTCCAAATTGTCCCTAGGTGTGAGTGTGAGCGTGGATGGTTGATGTCTCTGTGTGCCCTGCGATTGGCTGGCAACTGGTTCAGGGTGTCCCCCCGCCTACTGCCCAAAGACAGCTGGGATAGGCTCCAGCACGCCCTGCGGCCCTTGTGAAGATGGATAAGGATCAGAAAATGGATGGAGGGATGGATGGATGGACTAATAAAATGACTACTCCATCCATGCTGAACTGTAGGAAGCAGGACATGAACTGAGAGAGCAACAAGGAAAGTGATTTTCACAGAATAAATCCATTAGTGATTCACAAAGTCGAGCAATCATATCAAACGCAATATGGATATGAAACATGAAACCTCCTCAGGCAAGGTGCATCATATACAACTTTATTTTTTGCTCATGCGCTGCACTCGCTCACATCCTGTGCATCCCCTGGGGGTTAGGTACCACTGTCTATAAAACCTAGTGACGCCTCTGGATTTGAGTATTGGAATTCTTAGCATTCAAATGGTAATGGTTGTCTTTAAAAAAAGGTAATTGCGTATGAATCGATATATTCACAGTTTTAATGCCAGTATATCTTCACCATTATATGCCCCAAATGAGATTGCATAAATTGCAACACATTCTCTTCTAATTATATTTTTGGATATACTGTATAGGATGCCAAACACCTCCGTGTGTCTTAACAACTGCAAGTGGGGGAAGCCTCATTTTGCTGTTTCAATGCACCCGAGGGCTTTATGATCTGATAGTGCCAGGATATGGCAGCTGTTTTGCGTTCACACAATGTACGAGCAAAATAGATTGTGTTACTTCTGAGATATATGAATTTGTGAAGGTGTCACAGCAACTGCATGTCTATTCTGTTATATATTTAGGTATAAAGACAAGAGTGTTCTGGGTTTAATGAGTAGTTCGGATAATTTTTTTCCGTTGTATCAGCAGAGGGTAAAAGCAAACATGCTAATTGTGCAACTCACATGGTTGCTATGAAACCGTCTTTATATTTCCTTGGCCACCACCATTTGCTCTGTCAGTGGGTCCTGTCAACAAAGCTGTGGGACAATTGAAGTTATTGTCATTGATGATGATAATCAATGACAATGATTTTATTTTTTTTTTCCAAAACAAGTTTAAGAACTCTTCTTCAGATTACATTTGCATTTGGGTGTCATAAAATTTGTGTAGTTATCACTGAAGTGTCTTCACTGTTGCTGTCATGTTCCGCTCTGTTTTGTTTTGGGTTTTTTTTGTTTCAGCACCAGCTGGCGTGTGGGGCTTCACCCTTCAGCGGTGCACCTGTGTCTGATCAAGTCAATCAAATGGCTGCAGATTTAAGGGCTCTGACTTCCTGTTTCATTTTCTTGCTCTTGTTCACTGCTTTTGCCCAAGTGCTGTTTTCTAGATCTCTCGTTCTTGTTCCTAGTCGCTCTCCTCATCAGAGAATTTTTTTTCGTTTGTGCGTATTTGTTAATTAGATGAATCTGTTCTTGGTTGCGTGCGATTGAACTTACCTCTCTTCGTTTTGTGTATTTCTCGGTGATCATTCTTCCCTTGTAATTGGCAAACACTTTCTGTTCTCATTTGGTTTTCTTGGCTTTGTGTCGCCAGTGCTTTTTGTTAACTACTTTGTCGATCTCTCAACTCAACTCATCCAATAAACCTCTTTTGTTATCGCCATTTATCTGAGTCTGTGTTTGTGGGATCCACACTCCATCCAGTTGGAATTCAGACCGGCTTGACAGTTATGGCCTAAATTTTTCAATCATCAATTCCTTTTTGAAAATAGCACTACAAGCACCGTTCTTTCAGTATGGGATTCAAATATATAAAAAACCAAGGTGGCATTAAAAAAAATGTTTAGAATGTCAATGTTATTTATTTTTACAAGCGTCTTCACCATTATTAATTGAATAACATGAAAATGACCCATACATTGTTTTCTTTGACTGTGTTACCTGAGTTGATCAAATGGTAAACTTCAGGTGGGCAGACACATGCATGACACACAGAATTATTCACAGGAACACAAGCATTTGTCAGATTGGTGCCTCCTCTGTCTGCATGAATGCTTGCCTCTCACTGAAAACGGACTAACTGGAGATTCCATTCACTACTGGATGCAGTGACCTGCACATGACTGAACATGAGCCACTGAACCTTGTCAGAGCTACGTACACACCCAGGCCAAGTCATACTCTGTATGATGGAAATTAAAATAAAGACATCACTTCAAATGTTAATCAAAGCGCTGAAGATGATCAAATAAATGTCCATTTTGAACTATATTTGTAGTGTCGCCACTCTTGATAAAAAAATAAACATTGTAAAAAAATTATATATATATATATATATATATATATATATAAGTATCATGTTTAAAGTAATGGTTTTATTTGTTGGTATTGAATTGAAAATAGGAAAATAAATGTGATACCCTTTTGCAGAGAATACCACTTCTTTGTGAAAGAGAATGCCGTGCATGGGGGATTAAAGTGAGACTGGATTAATGATGTCGTCTAATGCCCACTCTTGGCGTGCTCTGAAATTATAATCTTTAGTTTTGCTTCCCAGTAAAGTGAGGCACAACAAGAAACATGAATTTTTCAAATGATTAAAAATAAGATGTTAATTCTTTTCAAAATTATTTTCTTTAAAATGCAACTACTGTATTAGTTCAGTAGTAATTCCAAAGGGCATCACAACACTATTATGGACAATAATACCGTAAGTAATATATTATTTTGGGGAGAAACATTAAAAAAGAGTGGGATTTTAAATGGGCTCCAGGGACACTACGGTGTAGGAAAAATAAAACAAAAAATTACTTACCATGACTGGAAATTTTCAAATTTCTTTGAAGAAAAGATAGATAGAGAGATAGACATTTCAATGGAAGGAATGAGAAGGACAACAAGGGTGCTTTCGCAAATACTTTTAAAAGTGTGCCTGTGGTGGTCAGAAGGAAAAATCGATATCATTTATCAAGAAAAATTGCACTCAAATGCGTTTGTGTTATATTAAAGCAAGCTTAGAATGGCTTGTGGGAACTCTTCTGTACGAGACTCCACGGCATCTAATGCTCACAGTCATACTCGCTCCTCGGCCTGCTGGAAGCGGAGCTGTGATGTAGCATCGTTGAAAGGTGAGTCTGGGTCACCACAGGCTGCCACAGGCAGAAGCTGCTCGCACCGGATTCTGTTCTATGAAAAAGTCTGAATGCCTTTAAAGAAAATGGATGGCTCAATAATGATTAAAAAAACAACAACAAACTGATACAGTCGTTGGCCATTAAAAACGAACAAATTTGTATTTCCAGATTCGAGTCTCACGTATGTGGAAGAAGTCAGTCAACCCAAAGTCAGCTGGAATAAATGCCAGCAACCCCCCACAGCTCTGTTCAGGATAAGTGGCGTTGAAAACGAATGGATGGATGAATGTTATGATGTTAAGATGGCTGCTGTGGAGAGGGCACTTGATGATAAAGATGGTGGTAATGCATTCAATTAATTGATTTTTACATTGTCCCATGCTGTTTTTGAATGAAATAAAATGGCATCCACACAAGTCCGCAGAGCTCAGAATCTGTCTACCTGCGCCTTGTTTAAATATCGCGTTACGCCGCCTGCGTCGCACCTTATACCTGGTTTTAAGTGGTCTAAAATTGAGCCTACTTTTGGTCATCACATTTTCAGATAATCTGGGGGGCATGCATTCAAATACATTAGAACACCATTCAAGACATAGCATGGCCTACCAAATTTCCAAACACGCTAAACTACACTTACACCCGCATGAAAATGAAGACGTGCTCGCATTTATGCATGCCGAGTGCATGGGCGCGTGTCTACAAAAATAGGGTCCTGAGATTTCCTTTTAAAAGAGCAATTATTACAATGTACTGAACATTTTGGGCTTTTCTGCTAATTAACAACTTGTAAATCTTGGTTGATATTATTGCATACCATCATGTAAGCCCAATAAGCATACATGTCAATTTGTAGTCATCTTTTCTAAAACAAGGGCACCCTGCATGAGAGCCCATATTTTTAATGAACAGACTGTGTGCTATGGCTACTTACCTTGAACAGAATATTGAATGTCGCACATCTGTATGCTTTTATGCACCAGCCGGAGTGCATTTTAATCACAGCATACTTCAGATTCCTTTTAGGCGAAGACGGAGTCCCTTGTCAAACCACTCCAGTGATGCTAATTAATGAGAAACAGTTTAATCGAGTGACTCAAATTCTTAAATTTAATGTTGGAATACCCCTACGGACGCTTCGAGTGCTAAATGTTATGATATGAAGCTCGGTGCAGTTAAATATATCACCATGGTGAGTTCCCTAGAGAGAAATGATTGTATTCAGATGTAATACTACAATAAATAAAAAATGCAGTGATTTGTCACGTTATATTCTTTTGTATAGTTGTCTGTGTTAAACTGGACAACACTGACACAATCACCGTCATGGTATTTTACTTATCGAATAGTAATATATGTGGCTATTCTGCTGAGAAAGGACAGTCAACACCAATCAGTATTGACATGAAAATTAAATTAAACATCATGTCGGTAGAACAATAGTGAGCAATTGAATTACTTCACCGTTTAAAGTAATTTGTCCTAATGGCTCTGGTACAGAAACAATGAGCGAGGCCAAGTCCTATCGCGAACGATTGAAAACTGAACCTGAGATGAGATCAAGTCATAGAATAGCAAGTCTCAAGTAAAGGCTGCTTCACACTTCACACCCAGCAATGCAGTTAAAACCAATTGAGCTGTCGTGCAGTGTGCGGTGTTTGTAAAATACAACTGTTGAACAAAATAATCAAAATTTTATGATTATTATGATTTAACATTTTATCTTTACATTGAACATATAAAACAAATTAATTCTTTTCAGTGGTTATGTGCCAAGTCAATGTCCCATTTCATCAAAGTCAACCAAACGGTAAATTGAATAGATTCAGTCCATCGGCACAGGTCCTGTCAAAATCATGTCGATGGCATCAGGAGGGCTGACTACTCATATGCTCAGAAATTCCAGTGCCACTTCTCCTACAATGACCCTTAGGGCATGTGGTAAGGCATTAAGTGCTTCACAAACTACACTATCAAGGATGGACAATGCTCAAAACACCTTATCCTGCAAGATACCCTCAACCGGTTCTATGCCTGCCTTGAGTACCCCCAACAACACCTCCAATGTCAGATTCACACGCACACCATGATACACCCCTCATCTTAGTCGCAGCAGAAGTGAGGATAACCCTGCAAAGGATTAACCCCCGCACAGCTGCAGGCCTTGACAATACTGTATCCCCAGGGTGTGTCGACGTCACCGTGGACCCTCACCAGTGTGACTTCAGTGGGAACCATTCGGCTGATGCCTGTGCAAACTTGCAATGAACTCTTGCATAACACTTGCCCAAACATTGAACTATGTTCCAAAAATCGCTGACATATTTCAAGTGAAAAAAAACAAGAGGCAGCCACATTTTAATAGGTCCCTCATCACTAATGGATAACTTTCTGCATTTGATTGTATTTTGGGGATTACAGAAATTGCCGCCTTTGTCCTCACATAAATACATACGATATATTTGCAAGTGAAATTTATATCTTTGAATTCTCTTTTAAGAGTTCTTTTATAAAATTATACACCTTTCTTTTGGTAGTCATAACACAGCAGAAATGAATGCTGAGCTCCAACGTTGGATCAACACTGCTCTCAAACACAGGGCATTGCACGCTGGTTCATTTGCTCACTGGCTCAGAAGAAGAAGCTCTCTCGTGTTAAAAGATTGGTTTAATATTGCAGAGAAGGCACAACGATGCATTGACTATGTATGACTGAATTAGAAATGGGCACCTTTGACGACGTACCATTTTCTGCTTTATTCACTTTCATTATTCTGCACAGTCAGCGGAGTGATAAAAAGACATCCCTTTGTCCATAATTACTCACCTTCTGCTAAGAGTGCCTCCGTTT
Organism: Hippocampus comes; assembly: GCF_001891065.2. Classification (NCBI taxonomy): domain Eukaryota; kingdom Metazoa; phylum Chordata; class Actinopteri; order Syngnathiformes; family Syngnathidae; genus Hippocampus; species Hippocampus comes. The sequence goes on from NW_017805824.1 coordinate 5,662,058, forward strand.
GTGGCATTGATCCACAACCATTTTACATTTGTATTTTACATGCACCCTGCCGCTGTATGGTTATTTATTCGCGATGTATTTCATAACTTTGTCAATGTGTGGCAATTAAATCATCCCAAGGAGTGTTCACTTGATAAACTAAATCGTCAGGCCCCCCACACTGGTGCAACTGACACAGCACCACGCGTTGACAGGCAGGAGGGGGGCCTATAGTTTATTAAATTGAGTTCAATTCATTTGATTAACAGTCTGTTATTGCGCACGATAATTTAATGAATAAAACAATTCCACATGAAGTATCCCCCGCAATTCCTCAGCTGTTTATGGGAGACAATAACCACCATTAAATCATGCGTTATTTCATCAAAGACCGTGCCACGCTACTGAGACCAGGGCTTATGTCCTCCATATGAGCTGAATGATTGTTCACTTGATCATGTAGTAACGTTTCCACTCTGACTCATGTGTGGTGCAATGTTTCGCGCCGTCGTTACGATGATGGCATAAAAAGCTCCACTATTTATTTCCTGGTTTCCATGCTGAAGACACACTTTTTCTATAAATCCTTTAGAATTCATTTGTCAATGAAAGTGGCCGCTTGCCGACACATGCTTCTTAGAATATTAAAAGATCTATTGCTTTCGCTTTTCCAGGAACATGTATAGTGTGGGAATGTTTTTTTTTGCATTAGCGTGTGTGTGTGTGTGTGTGTGTGTGTGTGTGTATGTGTGTGTGTGTGTGTGTGTGTGTGTGTGCGTGCGTGCGTGCGTGCGTGCGTGCGTGTATATATATATATATATATAACTAAATCATGGATGATAGAAATCAATTTCACAAATAGAAAAGAAGAACAAAAGAAGAAACCAATATGTGGTCGTCTGTGCATTTTATGTGGCACTATCACATTGGTCACACACAGTCACTCGTGCATGACGCAAACTGACAGGGGTGAAAAGCCACATTTGCACCAAGCAGTGCAGTTCAGTTCAGCTCGCTACAGTATGATGAAGCCTGATCATGCTCGCATTTCCCACCTCAGGGTGTTTTGGGGAAGGGTGGAAAAGGTTTATCTCCATTGTTGTGGAAATGGTGTTTAAAGAGGACATTTAAATGACAAAATGGGGTTTTGGCCATTTATAGTGTGAGCCCGAGATTGCTTCGAGATGATATCAGCCATGAGATTTTTCAACCTAAGTTGCCACAACACATGGCACAAAGTTAAACCCAACATGTACACACAATGAAGCTGCTTTCATAGCCCATCTCAAATAAAAAGTACACAAAGAACAACTTTTTTTTTTTTTTTTGTGGTTGTTTTTTTTTAAACCATCTTATGCTGTTGATCCTGCACTTGCCCTTGTCTGATGGTGAAATTTTGAAGCGGTGTGCTATGGAAATGGCAAATGCTTTTCCGTGGCCTTCTAAGAATGTACAGATTTTGAAAGTATTGATTTCACAAGAACCATTTACACTCCGTTTAAGTTGCGTGAGGAGTTGCTGAAGTTGTGTCCTCACAAAGCACAGCCATATTCAACAATGTGGATGAGTAGGCTTTTTCATTTGGGGATTTTGAATAAGATGCAGGACAAATATCGTACATTTAAACTATTTGAGTGAGTTGATCTTTCTGAAAAAATGTACATAAATATACATATCCTCCTGACTACCAGGAAAAAAAATGTTGTCCAATCACATTTATTTTGACATTCCCCAATCTATGTGAAGTAATTGGACTCCTCCAAAAATATTTTTGAAATCCCACTACATTTTTTAAACAGGCTCAAATACACTTAAAACAACTCAAACAACACTTTAACATGTTCATAAGAGTCTTATAATTAAAATGCCAACAGCATTTCAAGACAAAATGTGGTCGATAAAAAGTATTACTTTTCCTCTTCCCATAAAAAGTGCTTGCACTGAGGGAAGCCATTTTCTTACTTTTTCTAACCCCTACAAATTTGGTATCATTGGAAAGCACTGAATGTCCTCTTTAGAGTAACACAAGGAGTTAATGCGATTGGAGGCACTGGGTGGGAGATATTTAGGTTCACAAATGTCCTCTATAGAGGACAAATTTGAACTACTGGTAGTCAGGAGGATATAAATGTTGCAAGAGATAATTAAGAAAATGTCATTCCCAATGCTATTCTTTGGGGGGGAACATCTTTGGATGCATGCAAAGTCAGTGACTCTTATTGAAAATTTTTAGTAATAAATCCATCAGTAGATGTACTGAATGAAAAAATACCATTCTGATCTAAATCAATGAAACGTTTCACTATGTTAGTTTTTCCTCAAACTGTTGATATCTTAAAGCCGCATTATTCTTATACAACGGTTAGAATGGGTTTTATATGGTGAATTTGAGGAAAATCAACTGGCTTCTATAAACATCCTTCGAAACACGAATGAAACACTTAATGGCCACACATTCTATGGTAAAATGTATCTCAAAAATAAGATGATCTGATTTAGTTGCAAACTATATGACCGTAATACATGTTTAATTGATTCATCGGTGAATTACATTGCAGCAAACACTGCAGTCAGCAGCTGTCCTCTGAATCACCTCCACAAGGAAACAGAGAACGAACGGATGTAAACGTTAGCATGTATTAATTGGCCATACTTATTTCCGAGATCCATTTGTTTTGGTTAATGAAGCCTATACTATAATGCAGTCACTGCATGATGACAGCCATAAATAAAATCTTGGCTAAATGGGCACACTACGGTTATTGTTTTACTTCATTCCATGGTCAATGGACCATACGCACAGCAATACATCGAACATTTCCAGGCGAAAGATTAGACAGCATATGAGTTTCATGTTTTTGCATGTTTAAAGTTTCTCTGCGATGCCATTTGAAGGAAAAATACCCTTTTTTAAAAAATTTGTGTGATAACGTGCGTTTGTAAAAGGTATATTCAATAGTTAGGTGCTGGTCCATTTCATCAAAAGTCATGACCTTTACAAGACGAAGAGATGGCCCCTCTCTGCCGTCTGCTGACGTAGACATACTCAAAGGAAAGAAGCACTAGGCAGACAATTCTCCAACTTCTCCCAGGCGTCTATCAGGTATCTGGACAGGCGTGTTGACCTTCACCCAACTTTTTGTCTTGTCGAGCTGATCAATTCCATAACGTTTGTATTTCAAAAATACAGCGAGAGGCTTGGGTTGACAATTTTAGACAAAAGACCGTGCAAAACAAGAGTCTGCCAGAGGCGATAAAACGGGGAAGGAGCAGAGGAAAAAACACAAGAAAACTCTTTCTCTATTGTTCCTAAATTCCTTAACTACTTAATGATGATGCACATGCCGCATCCTTTTGTCAAGTTCAACTTCTTTGCTTTGTTCAAGACTTAGTGTACTTTTTTGAGCTTCCTATTCTCATAGGGGCATATTCTCGCAGTAAATCAATTGCTTACGCACACTTTTACGCACATTGAAGGTGCAGTGATTCTCCCGTCAAGGCTTCGGACACATCCAACTGTGTAACTACGGAATTCCATGTGACCCATGGAATTCAGAGGATGTCTGCAAGTCCCGGACTGCAGAGTTTTTCTGAGACACGTGAATTCCGTAGCCATCCATTTGAAACATTTTTCACTCTTTTGACTTGCATGTGGTTCTGGAAGTTAGTTAGATTCTGATTGTCCCCAATGACGTGCACGGCTCATCTAACTGGCTACAATGAAGGAGCATGTGCATTTGCATTATGTTGTATTTAATAAATGCAATAAAAGTTATTTAATCAGAGAACTATGCTCATGACTGAATGCATATTCGGGAGCTGTTCCATTAATTGAAATACGAATGAGCGGGCCATTGTTTAAGAGCCGTGTAGAAATGCGTTCCGCCGCACAAGCGTGGCTCTTCTATGAATTCTATGACAAATGAAAATTAATGATTCGAAATCTAGAACTCATCATTGCCACCACTACAATGACTGCAGTTTTTGTGAGGGCTTTCAGACAAGCCCCAAGCCACCAGCAGGTGTCAGCTAGTAGCCGCTCGGTCACGCGGCCGTCTCCTGCCGTGCACGGAAGGAGTTCATTGAATTAAAACATGCAATATGATGTTTCACCCTCCAGAGGCGCCAGTACTTAGGACCGCCTCTTGAGAGCGGAGGAGGAAAGCTGCTTAAGTCTCTGAGAAAATACATGCACGACTAGATTTGACAGGGGACGCCCTCACTTCAATGTCGTTCCACCCAGACTGCGTACAAGTCAAAGGGAAAATCTGTGCAGGCAAAAAAAAAAAAGTGTGTGTTGCAGCATGCCTTTTCTGACATAAGCATCCGAGAGAATATGTCCCAAAATGAATCTATAGATGGCAGACTGGGACATTTATCACAACGACCTCGCTCAATTCCCTTGTTTTAAATTTCATTGGAAGCCCTTCCTCCTGACCTGTTGTTCTCCCTCAGTCCAGAACAGGATTTTTCATGACTCTGTATAAGTCTAGTGGCAGACCAGTCATTTATTTCTTCCCGAGTTGTCCCTGGAGAAGTGAAGGGCACGTCACATTGTAAAAAAGTGTTTTTACCATTTTTATCCTTGCTTGTTTTTGCCTTCAACAAAAGGTGCAATATCATCATAAAAGGTTATTGGTCGCTCACCAAAACAACACAAGGTAAATTTATCACATACAGTAGGAAAAGCAACTAAGGAAACTGGATTTTGGCTTTTTGCAAACCATAGCTGGTTTTCCGAGCCTGCCATTATTTCATGTTTTCAGTGCCAGTTGAAAGACTGAGAGGGTTCGTCTGAGAGATGATCAGTTTAAACCTGGGACTTGTAGAATACTGAAAATGTACATAGTAATTTGACCTCTCATCCAGCCTTTCAGACATCTTCAATATCAATATAATTTTTGAAAACGAAATATTCCCCCAGTCTGGGCCCTGAAAGCTGCCGGATTCACTAAAAGAAAAATGCAAATGCATTTCTGGTATGGACACTACATTAGGGAGATGCTTCAGGTGTGTTTCATTTTCATGCAAAAGGTTACAATGATAAAACGTGAGATTGCATTTAGAGAGGAGAAACATCAAATAACATTTGTTAATTCTAATCGTCACTCAAATGTGAGTGTGACCAACTTGGTCTGCTCAGAAGGCAGGCTGGGGGCACCAAGGCAATGAGAGTAAATTATATTTTACCAAAAAGATGATGATGACGCCATTATAAAATTTAAAAAATGAAAACATGCTGTGTGGCCCGTACATCAATTGCTATGCCAACAGGAACATATCTCGCAAATAACCACCAACTTGTCTATCATCACAAGCGATAGAAATCATCATCCTTGCCTATTTGTTATGACTTGAAATCCTACGAGAGAAGCATAAAATGGAAACAAAGAGCTGTTCGGTGTTGTGATGGCTCATTTCCTGACTAAATAGGCCTGCATTAATTCTAATTGTGCGCAAGCTGTCCACACTCGGCTTCTCAAAGAGCTCTGTGTGTCAGGGTTTCTGTCGGAGCTGCCTCTCAAAGATAAAGTGGGAGGGAGAGCCGATATTCCACACAACCAACGATAGCCAATTTACCAGGCAACACTGCCGTTGATGCAGACTGTGACATACAAATGGACGTGCTGCGCATAATAAATATGCCCGCGCGCTGCAACTCAACCGGCCAATGAACAGGATTGTTTATTGTTGACATTATTGCACGCATACGTGTCACCAGTCATGAAGTCTGAAACACTCATCAAGTCTTAAAGCAAACTATTACATGACTGATATTGAAATCATCCAATATATTTATTATGGTTAAAATAATTATTGGTATTGTTTTGAATATTTAAAATTGTATCAGCAACAAATCATACCACACAAAATACATGTTTATTGATGAATATTGTCAAATTCAATGGCCGACTTTTCAGCGACGGTTCGAGAGAGAGGCCACTGAGGGCCATTCTCCTGTTCCACTGAGTCAATAACACAAAATAGCTTTCCGCAGACACTTTTTAGTGGGTACAAAAAATACTTGAGTTTCAAAAACAACCAACCACCCATGACATGCTGTTTTTATTAAAATGCAGTGCCAACATGGCGGGGCATGACGAGTTAGCCTTGCTGATCCACCTCTTAGAAAATCCAAGAGGTATCTCATATGTGTTTTTCTTTTTTTTTTAACTATTGATGCCAGCCTTACAAAAGGTTGGGTGCTTCCCAAGCCAGATTTAAAGGCTCATGATTATGAATGAATGGTTTGTCTCTGACGAGCTTGAAGTTTGTTGTTCATTGGTGCCATGAATGTAACGCCTTGTCCCTATGCACCCTCAATAATAAAGCATGACCACAAACAATGCAGGCACACGGCAGATCGCCAGTATTTGTCTTGATATGCCCCAGCTCTATACCAAGTCTTTATTTTGGGATCAAATCTTGTCCGCAGGGCTCCTAATGTCTGAAGTTGTTTCACTACTGAGAACACCCCCCCCCCCCCCCCCCCCCCCACACACCATTGGAGTTCAGTTTTTTGATTTTATGTTTGATATTCCACTTTTGTTCCAAAGAATCTTCATTTTGGTGGTAAATTGTGCTCCATTCTGTTGTTTATGGTTTCATATGCATGATGAAAGGTTCCTGTTGAGGTTACTTAAGTTATTCTAGCCTTACTGCATTAATTTACATTTGCTCCCTTGACTAGTATGTTGACAAGGCCACAGTCATGACAATTATTAACCCACTGAACTGCTGACCTGATGGAGTATACGCAATTCATTCTGCCCTCATCAAATTATCTGGCAAATTAGCTCTGCCAAAGTCAGATCGGTGCAATTACCTCAAGCGTCTGAGAACTCCAATTACCAAGTCATCTCCATGAGTAATACCCAGAGCTTCTACGTACTTGATATAGCTTTAGTCTATTTTCCCTTGGTCAAAACCTCTCTTTTTCATCTTCTAGGCAGCGATGCTTGTGGGACATAATTTAACTAAAATTATTAAAACATTTTTTTTCAAAGATACAAATATTCTTTGACAATTTTTCTGGATTCTGTTGCTGGTCCCTCTCTCTGGAATGACCTCCCGCTGACCATTCGGCAAGCCTCCTCGCTGCCCATCTTTAAAACCCGCCTCAAAACTCACTTGTATTCTTTGGCATTTGACTCAGCATGACTCAGATTTGTTCTTGGTTTTGCTGTTTGGTGCTTTCTACCGTCTTTATTTCCGATTTGTTGCTTTACTGTTGTATATGTTAGTTGTTCCATGTACAGCACTTTGTATGCAGCGATGGCAGTTTGAAAGTGCTCTATAAATACAGTTGAGGTGAGAGTTGAGTTGAGTTGAGATTCCCCCCTCCCTTCCCCCGGAAAATAACAGTACAAGGAAAAAGAAGCACAGTTTGGTTTTCTTCCATCTTCATTTGTACATTCACGAACATTCTGTTTCAGATAAAGTCCCAATATCATCAGGTCGGTACGTATAATCGTTAATATGCGAGAAGCAAACATGCTAGGTACCTTAGAAACTTCAAATTGAATGCGTCTATGATGATGGTTATCCTTCATCTGACATCAAGATGTTCTTTCTTCTCACATCATTTCTCCTCAGTTAAAATTCAGACAGAGTTCCGGTATTCAATTATCCTATACAATTCATCTTTTTCTTTTCTTTACTTTGGTTTCACCAATTGCTCCCTCCTTTACTTTTCAATTACATTTGTGATCTTATTTTCCCCTTTTTTCCCCCTTATCAGGAGATCTATTACAGTGGAACAAGAATTGTGGCTCAGATATGGATGACGTAACCGCTCAGCCACACACCTGTTGAACTAGCACATTATCCCCCCCCAAGCCCCTCATTATTTCTGGAGTTTCAGTTAAATACAGTGCATGGAGTCAACTTGGTTTTACAATTAGTGGAAATACTGAATTAAAACAAAATTGCAAAACTCACACAATAACTAAGTGTCTTGCATGAGAATTTAAGGTTAAGAGTTGAGATTTATGTGAGACCTTCACATGTGACTCAATCACATTTCGGGTGGCATATAGCACAGCCTTGTTGTACACAGTGACAAATGCTTACTATAAAATATCAAATGTTTGCACATTGCTGCAGTCTTCGCATTCTTCCCACACAGCATCCTGAGAACATATTAAATGTGGTATTGGAAAGAGTAACCCTTGCTTTTTCTTTTCTGTCAATCACTCCTGTACACGACAGCCGATGCATTCTCTCCATCCATCCATTATGCTGCAGCGACTGCCTCAAAACTTTGTGCAACACAATATTAAGTTTGTTTTATAAAGCTACTGGTAATTCTGATTTCCTTGTGTGTTTTTGCGTACTTGGCGAATAAATCTAATTCTGATTCTGATGCACCACAAAATGAAGCAATGTTTTGTTTTGTTTTTCTCTAAATGACTATTTGTACTACTTCGTCAAAAAACTCTATTATAATGGTAGTTTTACTCATTTTTGCCCTGCACAGTTTTGGTTCTAATTGTTAATTACATGTGAAATGTTAATTTCAAAATATATTTTTTAGACTGCTGACTGCAACAATTTTCTTGTATCCCTGTAGTCACGAGAGTACCCCGAGCTAATTGATGCAAATAAAATAAGCCCCAAACCTTCCCTTTTTTTTTTAAACGAAATTTAACAGTGATAAACACTCAAAAGGCCTATATTGGTAGCCTTCACATTAAGAGCTAATGTGCACATTACCACCACAATCAAATCACAACAGTGAATAAAATGTCCACCATGTGATATTTTTACCTTCTAATTGGCACAGTGAATACAAAGAAGATGACAGTTTGAACTTCTGTACCCTCCTCACTAAGGACTAAATAATACCCCAGACAATTTTGTGCTCACAAATTTCAGTCATGCAAAGGAATACAGAGAAGGGTATCGTGTTCTTCTCTTCAGGTTGCTTAAACTTTCATTGTAAAGTTAGAAAAGGATTCGGCGCTGTCAAGTTCTATTCATCTTAAAAAGTAAGGTCGCTTTTAAAGAGGAGCATATTCCCCTGGGGAGTATCTTGACAAGTTTGTTTGCCACGGGTGAATTTCTTGAAACTTTATTGATGGTCTGCGTATATCCGCTCAATTCAGCCCCCCCCACCCCACCCCTGTAAAGTTAGAAAAGGATTCGGCGCTGTCAAGTTCTATTCATCTTAAAAAGTAAGGTCGCTTTTAAAGAGGAGCATATTCCCCTGGGGAGTATCTTGACAAGTTTGTTTGCCACGGGTGAATTTCTTGAAACTTTATTGATGGTCTGCGTATATCCGCTCAATTCAGCCCCCCCCACCCCACCCC
>NW_017805824.1:5673837-5682218 GCF_001891065.2 Hippocampus comes
ACACACACTCTCTCTCTCTCTCTCTCTCTTGGCAGTCCATCGTAGTCGAAGATGACGTAGCTTCCTTCTGCTGTGGTGTGTTGGTCAGTGGTCATCTTTGCTGTCGCAGATGCCACTGTAGATGACTATGAAGCCCGATTCTGGAACCACATATCCTGCCACAGTTAGGACATGTGAGGCCTGGATCGGGAGGCTGAGGTGGAGCTGGAACAGCGTGTACAGGTTGGTGTCTCTGCTGGCGCCGCAGCACCCTTTGCTGGGTGCGGTTCTCCTCCAGGCATGTGACCCCTTTGTGGCATAAGGAACGCCAGAGTGGCCGGTTAGCTGCAGCTGACTCCAGGTTGTTGGGTTGGATGTTGCACTTCTTAAGAGTCTGTTTCAGCTGGTCTTTGTACCGCAGCTTTGGACCACCAGACTTTCTGCTGGCTGCCAAGAGCTGACCATAGAGCACCTGGCGAGGCAAACGATCACCAGGCATCCGAATGACGTGGCCGACCCAGCGGAGTTGCCTCTGGGCTAAGGTTGCCTCGATACTGATGGAGCTGGTGCGTTGGAGGATCTCAGTATGAGGAACACGGTCCTGCCAAGTGATGCCGAGGATGCGCTGGAGGCACCTGATGTTGAAAGCATCGAGTCGTCTGACATGACGTCGATACGCAACCCAGGCTTCTGACCCATAGAGCAGTGTGGACACGCACACTGCCCTGTAGACTGCCACTTTTGTTGGTGTTCTTAAGTGGTTGCTTTCGAAAACACGAGAGCGCAGCCTGCCAAAAGCATAGGAGGCTTGATTGATCCGAGCCTGGACGTCATCATCAATTTGGCAGGAGGGTGTCAGTATGCTACCGAGATAGCTGAACTGCTGGACAACCTTGAGGGGGGCGCCGCTGATGCTGAAGATGGGGGGTGGAGATTTCTCTTGCGTCATGACTTCTGTTTTGTGGATGTTGATCACAAGCCCCAGTGCGCTATAAACAGAAGACATAGTGTCCAGAGCATGCTGCATGGCAGCTGGGGTATGGGCCAGGAGAGCACAATCGTCTGCGTATTGTAGCTCGTGGATGTTGCTAGTCAGGGTCTTCGTCTTGGCCTGTAGGCGTCTGATGTTAAACAGGCTCCCGTCGAGTCTGAACTGTATTTTCACACCTCCATCTTCCTGGATGGTCTTATGAAAGAGGAGTGTGGCTGCCGTCAGGAAAAGATTGAATATGACTGGGGCCAGTACGCAACCCTGCTTCACCCCAACTTTCACCGGGAAAGGAGGAGATTTTTGGCCACCAACTAGTACAGATGCCTGCATGCCACTGTGAAACTGCTTGAGGATGCCAAGAAATTTAGGGGGGACCCCGAATTTCTGCAGTATGCGCCAAAGAATGTCCCGGTCAACTGTATCAAAGGCCTTAGTGAGGTCAATGAAGGTAATGTAGAGGTCCTTGTTTTGCTCCCTGCATTTCTCCTGGACTTGACGCGCTACAAAGACCATGTCCAGAGTGCTTCGGTTCTGTCTGAAGCCACACTGTGTCTCTGGGAGGATATCCTCAGTGATGTGCATTGTTAGGCGGAACAGCATTATTTTTGCAAGAACCTTGCCAGCAGCTGAGAGCAAGGAGATGCCACGGCTGGTGTCACCGGATGACTTGTCTCCCTTCCTCTTGTAAATGGTGACAATGTTGCTGTCCTTCCATTCCTGAGGGAGTGTCTCGTTTTGCCAGATTTTGCAGATGAGGTGGTGTAGCTGTCGCTTTAAGAGGTAACCTCCCTTCTTGAGGATCTCAGCTGGGAGTCCATCTGGGCCAGTGCTTTTGTTGTTTTTAAGACTTCTGACTGCGGAGAGTACCTCTGTGAACTTAGGTGGTTCATCGAGGGAGGGAACTGGTAGAAGTTCTGGGAGGGCTTCAAGGACCGATGGATCAGAGGGGTTTATTTTGTTTAGCAGAGAGTGGAAGTGCTCGGCCCAACGCTCAAGTATCTGCTCTTTTTCCTTGAGTAGCACAGAGCCGTCTGCAGATCTAACTGGAACAATGTTTTGTCTTTGTGGACCATACAAGGATTTAACAGCATCATAGAAGGCAAATGTGTTGTTGTTGTCTGCGTGCCTCTGGATTTCTTGGGCTTTTCTAAGCCACCACTCGTTTTCCATAATCCTAAGTTGTTTCTGTGTCTCACTACGGATGGCTTTGTAGTGAGAGAGGAGAAGTGGAGAGTGAGGGTTGGAGAGCAGTGTGGCGTGGGCTTTACGCTTGGTTTCCAGTAGCTCCTGTATTGCTGCAGAGCTATTGTCGAACCAATCTTGATGTCTCTTTTGGATAAAGCCGATGGTCACGGAGGCAGCTTGGTGTATTGCTGACCTCAATTTTGCCCACTCATCTTCCATGTCAAGGACACTGCTGTCCTCTTCCAGGGTGGCAAGCCCCTCTGCTAGTTTGCTGCGGTAGTTGGCCACACAGTTTGGGGATTCCAGAGCTCTGCAGTTGAATCGCTTTCGAGGTTGCTGTTTCTTGTGTGGTGGTCGAATTCTCAGCTTGAGTATGGATTTGATCAGCCGGTGATCAGTCCAGCACTCAGCCCCACGCATGGCCCGAGTTATACAGACATCATTTTGGTCCCGTTGGCGAGTAATGATGTAGTCCAGTAGGTGCCAATGTTTGGACCTGGGATGCATCCATGATGTGACATACTTCTTTTTCAACTGAAAGATGGTGTTTGTTAAAATCAGTTGATGCTCAGAGCACAGAGAGAGGAGTCGGAGGCCATTGTTGTTTATTTTCCCCGTCCCATGACTTCCGATGACCTGTCTCCAAAGTGTGGCATCAGTGCCTACTCGGGCATTGAAGTCACCCATCAGGACAAGCTTGTCCGAGTCAGGAATTGTAGATAGAACGGCATCAAGGGACTCGTAGAAGGCGTCTTTGGTGTTGTTGTCGGCATCCAAGGTGGGGGCATAGGCACTGATCAAAGTAGCAAAGCGTCCTTTCACCAGGGGAATACGCCAGGTCATAAGCCGCTCACTGATGCCTTGGGGGGACTCAGGAATGTTGACGAGTAGTTTGCTTCTTACAGCAAAGCCAACTCCGTGGAGTCTGCGTTCATCCTCCGGGAGACCCTTCCAGAAGAAGGTGTAGCCTTCACCAACCTCTGTGAGTGAGTCCTCACCAGAGAACCGAGTCTCACTAAGTGCCGCAATATCTATGTTGTACCTCTTCAGCTCATGTGCAATGAGGGCAGTCCGTCTTCGAGGTCTCTCTATCCCGTCTCGAACATCGAGGAGGGTGCGGACATTCCAGGTAGCCAGATTCATAGTCCTGGGTTTCGTTTTATTTTTGCGTTTTCGACCGCATAGTAGGGATGCCTTGGTGGCTGCGGTAGGCCACCCGGGTGTGGGGGGAACAAGCAATGTTTGGGTCACCTTTTCTAGACCCTTCCCCTGTAAGGGGTGGGCAGTGCGGACCCTAAATAGGTCTGCCCAGACGCACAGGATGCTGCCGAAGGAGGATGTTGTCCCATCCCATCTTCACGACGACCATCATGCCTGCGCCGCCTCTGTGCAGGATTCAAGCTAGAAGCTTCCAGTCACATCCTTGACCTGCCCCCGTTACTTTTGTCCCATCGCCAGAGGACTTCTATGGTGGAAGCTGAAGCCTGCGCTGCTAATGGATTTAGTGTGAGGGGCGGGGCGCGCAATTCCTCCCCCCACAGTCTTGGCCACACACACCTTATTCCAGTGGCAGGAGAAAAGACTCGAGACGACCTTCAAGTGAGTGCGGTTGCAGGGGACTGCCAGAAATCCAGTCTGTCGGGAACCTGCCCAGTGTGAATCCCCGGAACACAGATTTTTCGTTAGGGGTTTACTCCCGTAGCCATACGCCCCCCCGGGCTTACCCACATGGCAATGGGGCAGTGGATGGTGAGGTGCCAGGGCGTGTCCACACTGTAGTGGGCCTGCACACCTCACCTCTAGGGTCCACTGCTGCTCCGAGATCCCCTACTGGTTTAGCCTGGCCCCGCAGGAGGCCAGTTACTGTGCGATGCCACGAGGAGGCACAATAGGAGTCTTGGTGAAGGAGAGGCTATGTACTGACCTCGGAAGACTTACACACTCGGCTTCCTTTACCCAAACTGGGTTGGTCAGCGGCAGGAACTAAGGGAGGGAAGTTACATGCATCCCTACATGCAACGTCTCACTAGCATGCTGCACTAGACGCATCACTACCACCCTACGAGCTAGGCCCGCCAACACACTACACACACACACACACACACACACACACACACACTGATGCCATCTCATTGGATTTGCTGCAGGGAAAGTCAACACAGAGCTTCACTACACAAGTGGCAAATGAAGTACCGGTAAATCAAGAAGGCTTGGGCGCAAATGTTGACATAGAGGTTAAGAAGGAAGACTCAATGGCTCCTCTTTGAAATTTTATACCGTCCAATTTGCACATTTTACCTTGCACGTTAATCCATTTTAAAAGAGGCTCACTATGCTTGTCAGTGTTAGTTTTGCGCAATGCAATAAATGAAGGAATAGATAGCATCTTAAGGGACTAACTGGCTATGGGGGCAACATTAAATCACATGACTGAAGTAAAAATTCAATGGTTTTATTCATCCATCAGTCTATTTACTTCCGCTTGTCCGCAGGGGCGGAGCCAGAATTTTTTTAATGGCTTGGTCAGGGTGACACAACACTTCAATCAGGGGTAGCCATGCATGCATGTGTGCATACATCAGGGTTTCATCCATCCATCCATCCATTTTTCCAATCTGCTTTATCCCCACAAGGGTCGTGGGGCGTGCTGGAGTCTATCCCAGCTGTCTTCGGGCAGTAGGCGGGGGACACCCTGAACCGGTTGCCAGCCAATCGCAGGACAGATATAGACAAACAACCATCCACGCTCACACTCACACCTAGGGACAATTTAGAGTGTTCCATCAGCCCTGTGAAACTCCACACAGGAAGGCTGGAGCTGGGATCGAACCCACGACCTCTGCACTGTGAGGTCGACGCGCTAACCACTGGTCCACCGGGCCGCCAGTCAGGGATTTCACAAAATCAAATTTACACATATCCACAACAATGCCCATCACACATACAGTGTAATGAAAAGGGAGCAAGTCAAAGTAAAAAGCAAAGTTTTGCAGCGCTTATTGAATGGATATTGACTTTTAATTTGCCGTGGCTTTCTTTTTGTGTACAATCAAATGCAGTCATCTACTTCTAACCCATGGATTGATTTGCTGGTAAACAGCCAATCAGAATGTTCATTTGTTACAGATGACCAATGCCATTTTGCATATTGTGATCAATGGCCATTTCATTCAAATCTATCCCTCCATCCATTATCCATTACAAAGAGTGTGCACACCCTCTTACAGCTACCTGTATGCTGTAGTGGCAGAAATTGGCCAAATAATTATAACAAAGTCTGAATTGTATCGGATAGCCACTGATGGAGTGTCACTGGGCACTGTTTCAGGCAAACTCCAAAACAGTTTTGCACGTTTTCAGAAATTATTTTCAAAACGTGTATTTAGAAATACATTTCTGAATTTACTGTGAAGGGTCTTTAAGAATAGTCAGTAAAAACTTCATTTTTAGTTGATGAACACTGAGAGAAGTGCTTGCACAAGCTGCCATAACAGTTAATGACAGCAGCAATCGCGTGCCTTTCTATGAACTACACGGCAAAACACGGATTATTTTAATTCCTCACTCCGCATCCTTGCATGATTTAAAGTCATTTGGTTGCTGTTTACTGGCATATGGTCAACTATAATGTAAACATACAAGCCTATAAAAGTCAGATTTATTGAGCTGTAACCAATTGTAGATGCCAAAGTGAACCCATACTATTAAGCGTGCCTCATGTAATTATTTCATTGCTTACTAACATTTGCGAATGGCAAATGTGACCCTTCATGTGTAAAACATGTACTGACTACTTACCATATGGCACCACTGCACTAAAGGAAGAAAACATGTATTTCCTATGAGCTATTGCACATTAGTTTCTCTCCCATCATGAGCTCATGCAGTATTTATTTTATGAAATCAATACTTGAAAGGTGTTCTCTGATTGATTGCTACTGGGCAGCGTTACCCACTACAGATGGCAGAATACTGAGTTAAGTCAATTAATTATAGATTGATGAGTCATACAATCAAGAGCAGCAACCGTAAATGACTATAATAGTCTTGATTTGTAGTGTGTGGTTAGAATGGCTTTGTTCTTTGCTATAATCACTTGTAAGATGAGTTTTGAGCCAAATGTGAGGTGGTTTAATTATTACTGTTGACTAATGTGCAGAAAAACGAGAGAGGACATTTTCACAAGGCTTGTAATATTGACACCGGTAAGCTGTGGCAAGTCTGTATGCTGGGGTTCCAGGCTTCAAAGAATTCTCGGAAAGCATAATCACATATTATTTTTAGATTAGGAGTCTCGCAGCCCTTTTTGTGTGCTTTTTGTCAATGTCTGTCTCGTGACATTTTATTGTGTCCACGAGTGCTGGATTTTATGGGAAAAACTCTTGTCACGATATCAGGCATTTTACCTCACAATTACAATACACCATGAGATACTTTCAGTTCTTCGATTAAAAAAACTATACAACACAGAATGACTATTTACCTATTTACTACTGTAATGCAATCTCATGTCGAAATTTACATGGAAGTAGTTACATTGAAGATGTCAGGATTCATACAACCCTAATGTTTGAATTTCGATCCAAGTTCCATACAGCTGACCCTGTTCAGGGTCACAGGGGCGTGAAGCCTATCCCAGCTTGGTTTGGACAAAAGGAAGACAAACAGCCTGTTTTGTTTTTTTCAGTATTTAATCACATGGCTACTTTTAACATTGGTTAAAATATATGAATGAAATGGTAATAGGAGTACTGGAATTTCCTAACTTTGTTAAGAATGAGTACTGCCATTTTGGTCAATGTAGGTAAGTAAGTATGTGTGATATGTATCTGTTGTATGCAGTATGTGTGCACGTGTTCCAGCCACACTGAATGTGCTTGCTGGTTGCTGTTTGCTCTTGGGGTAATCGCATCCCAGGCTGAGCTTTAACTGCTGTGGCAGTTTTTATCAAAGATGGCTGTCATGGACAGGGTCAACTCCCCACGGAATAGTTTGGAGGATAATCCAGTTAGATGTGTTATTATCACCCCTGACAGCTACACTCATACTGTGACCATCTCAACTGTGCTCATGCAGTCTGCTGTACAGCTTTTATTTATTTATTTGTTGAATTTTATTTTTTTATTATTATTATTCAATTTAAGCCACAGGCTGGTCACCTCATTTCAGCCTGAGATATGAAAACACCAAATAGCAGTAGTGTGTGTGTGTGTGTATATATATATATATATATATATATATATAGCATCAGATGAATTATATCAATCCAGTGGATGTAAAAAGTCTAATGCCAGGTTTTTGTGATATAAAAACAATTATCGGTACACCACGACAAACCATTTCAAACCATTTTCCATCATTAAAGTAAAATAATTGTAATCATTTCCAAAGGAGAAGTAAAAATAAATGACTGCAACAATGTAGTCGCACAAGTGTGCACACCCTCTTATAAATGGGATGTGGCTGTGTTCAGAATTAACCTATCACTTTCAAACTCATGTTAAATGGGAATCAGCACACAGGACCATTTAAAGGGCCTCTAATTAACCCCAAATAAGTTTCAGATGTTCTAATGGGCTTCTCCTGACATTTCTTTTTTTCTTTCTTGCAGAAGCCTGACTGTTTTGTGCTAACACTGACTGCTATTTCATTCTGTTCATTTTCACCTTGCTGAAGGCCCCGATTCCAGCTGAACAAAAACAGCCCCAAAGCATCATGCTGCTACCATAATGCTTGGCAAATGTCGCTAAGGTGTTTTCTTTGGTGATGTCTTTTGAAAATCTAGTCTACTTTTGCCAGATAAATTGGGGTGTGCAAATGATCCTATTGAGGTTGAGCGGTCTACCAAATTCACATACATGCTCAACTTGATTTGCCCCGGCATGAAAATTAAGATGTACCCATTTTTATGCGGAGTGAAGCGTACTTTCTGTTACCAAAATATCATGTCTGCTGGGAGTGCAGTAGGATTGACCAGCAAGGCCTGGTCTGCCAAATTCCCAAACACGGTGAACTCAACTTGCCCCAGTTCGAAAATGAAGATGTACTCATTTTTATGTAGAATGCATCGGCACCTATCCACGAAAATAGTACTGTAAATATTCAGTGGCAGTTGGACTTCAAAATAAGAATGGGTGAATGACTTGGGGATTAAAATGAATTACCGAATACTAACCTGAACTGCTGAATAAAAGTGTTTTGGAAGACAGAAAATTATATATATATA
>NW_017805824.1:5682399-5702457 GCF_001891065.2 Hippocampus comes
TATATATATATATACCGTATACATTTAAAAAAAACATTACTAATTGATTCATCTTTGAAACGCATGAGTTCAGAATTTAGTGCGTGTTCTATGGACCTGACATAGTACTGCTGTTCTGAAAAATTATCAAGCACTATTGCATATTACCATATGTAACCATCAAATGATTAATATTTCACTCAGACATGGGTTAGTTTGATTTAGACCTTCTCGGGAATGGTAGTATTCCTGGACTTGTCCTCCCATTTTGCTTCATTTAATGTTGTTCATACTAACAAGCATCAACTTTCTATTAGGGTGAATATTTTGATGTTTTTATTCAGTTTCTGCTTGGTGGAAGGACATTTTGCGATTAGGGATGGTGACGAATCAGGGTGATTCAAATGTGGATTTAAGTAGGCGTGAAAAAAGTGCGTACCGAATTCTAATTTTTGGACTCAGATCAAAATGAATCTTGTAATAAACGGTCCGTGGCACACCGGCGCCCCTTGTGAGGATTAGCGGTTCAGGCAATAGATGAGTGGATACTCTTGTGTGTGCTGTCTCTTTAATGGAGAGATCAAATATGTATGACGCAGCAATGTGGGGAGTTCTCCCACATCACTACGTCATACATATTGCGCACTGCATGCGTCGCGTGAAGGCGAGCGGTTTGCATAGTGCATTGTGTATGCGTGTGTATGTGAACAGTTAGCTAACGAGCTTTAAATCAACTGTTCAGTGGTATAGTCAATGAAGGCCAACATGGCAGCGTATCAACACCTCTGTCCTAAACCGATCTCTCACGCATGGCAAAAATGAAAGAGAAAGAGAAAGTCTCCTCTCCTCCCTTTGTTTGACACCAGCAGGTGCAATAACTGACCTAGATTCTACCCCAATGCGGAACAGTATCCTGGTTAAAGTAAGCCATTTCAAACAAAAAAGTAAAACATTTGGAGGGTTTTATGAGTTCAAACAGCAGCAGGCAGCTGAAAGGTGGCGGCTGCCAGCTGCTGTATTTTATAGTTGAAGAGATTAAGTTTCATCAAGTAGGTGAATGTGAGGCTTTGTTATACGCTTTGGGCCCTCACCGTATGATGTAAATACAGTGCACACAATCTACTATTTTAATTAACTTGGAATTTTAATCTGTTGGATTATGGCGTGATTTTTGGAAAAGTGCAAGATCCGAATCGATTTGAACGTTATTCACTGATGTAGACATGAATGGTGAATTGAGATTTTTGAGCGTGATATGATTCAAGGACGGTTCAACTTTAAAGTGGAACGGTTTGATGTAATTATAATTATGTGGCACCATAATGTATGGCTCAGTTCAAGAGGGTATTTTTCAATGAGTTTGGTTCCATTAGATGCACTCACATACTTTAATTCAAAAACGATTTTCTGATTTAAAAATCATTTTTTGTTACACACCGAGAAAAAACAAATCAAAATTCAATTGAAAGATAAACAAAATAAAATGATTATATTATTGGATCTTTGAATATTTTTCAGTAAATCCTCCTGATTAAAAAAAAAATAATAATAGGCAGGCGGCCTGGTCGTCCGGTGGTTAGCACGTCGACTTCACAGTGCAGAGGTAGATGTTCAATTCAAGCTCCGGCCTCCCTGTGTGGAGTTTGCATGTTCTCCCCGGGCCTGCGTGGGTTTTCTCCGGGTACTCCGGTTTCCTCCCACATTCCAAAAACATACATGGCAGGCTGATTGAACACTCTAAATTGTCCCTAGGTGTGAGTGTGGGCGTGGATGGTTATTCGTCTCTGTGTGCCCTCCGATTGGCTGTCAACCGATTCGGGGTGTCCCCTGCCTACTGCCCGAAGACAGCTGGGATAGGCTCCAGCACCCCCCGTGACCCGAGTGAGGATAAAGCGGTTTGGAAAATGAATGAATGGATGAATAATAATAGGCAATGAAGATTTTGGGACAAATTAGAATGGAGCACTCTTTCTGCTGTTGGACATGACTACTTGTTTGATCTTGCAAGAAGCAATAAAAGAAAATGACATCCATTGAGTGCTTAGGTCCTGCTTTCAAGTTCGTAAATATGGATTTGTTATACATTAAATGCTGATCACCCATTCATCAGCATTAAACACATGCAGAGTGTTTTGAATAGATGTACAGTAAATGCCTTTCATCGTTGAGTCATACATCAATTTAACATCAAATTTTTACAGCAAGGATCAAAACTGAGATTTTACATAATAAAGCATTACACAACATTATAAATGGTTGCTCCGTCAGGATTGTTGAACCGATAATACACAATATAAAGGGGGTGGATGCTTGTGTGTTGGCTGTTAGAATTTTAAATTTACTTTTTCCAGATAATCTAAAGTACGCACTAAATTGTTCTTTTTCAGTAAAATATTTACAACATAACAGGAAATTTTCGAAAGAAATGTCACACTGAATAACTTTTGGACAGTCGAGCTTTTACTATCAGTTAGCCAACCGGTGGAATGCTCTCCCTGCTGAACTTAAATCGAAGACAAATACTGCACAAATGTCATTAATCAAAAAAAATAAATATGAATGGCTGAACCACAACCAACTCTCACGTATCTCTGCAGGTTGTCATGAATTTTCATTGTCTTACTTTAATGTTATCTGCCAGTGGTTGTGTTTGGTTTGTGTTTTATGGGTTTATTTGACGTTTCTGTGTTTCTTAGTATGCAAGTCCATGGCCATCATGTTTTAGTGCCTTTGCAGTGAGCCAACTAACTAAACCCCAAGCAGACACAGAAACAGGTGTTGAATTAAAAGGAGCTTTTATTGCTGGAATTTGCTGGCAGGATCTGAGTTTATTGTTAATGGCTAGTAGAAAATGGGGGTGTTTGGCCGCAAGCTGATGCCGTATGGTAATTATGCGGGGACAGGCAGATCTCCAATTTCGCTAACAGGTGTGGTTGAGTGTGATAACGACACCTATTTGATTGCTGGCTGAAGTTGTCAGTGCGATAGGGGTGGGGGGCGTGTCAGTTTTGGGCAATACGACTTTGAACTTTTCAAAGGGAGTGAGCGAAGATACAACCAATTCTACATATAATGTCGCTTACGCAGACCCATCACCAGACCTGAGTCTTAAGGCGGGTGTCAAATGAAATATGTGGGGGGCCCAAGTATTACTGTGGTAATACCGTAAAGATCGTATTTTGCTTTACTCCATATTTTTAATGATACAATACAATACAATGCATCGTGATGATGATGATCCTATATGGTACACTGCCGCCTGCAGTCATTAGTCTTAAATGGTGTCCTGTACAACATCCAGTGGTGAGCATTCAATATCGCAGAGCCAGGTCTGTGAAAACTACGGGCCACGGAGCAACTGCAGCCGACCACAAATTCTGAAAACAGAATTTAATATGGCCTGCACAAGAAGTTTGAGTCTGATGCACTTTACATTTCCAACACCAGATGGCGACAGGCAAAACCAATACAGATTCTGAAGCATTACGACTTTTCCACTAAAAAGGAGAAATATGTGTCCGTGATTACATCTTTGGTGACAGAGTTCAACCAGCATTTCCAGGATTTTTCTGTCACAGAAAAACAAATCAAGCTGTTCTCGACGCCCTTCTCAGTGGACGCAAAAGAAGTGGAAGCGAATCAGCACTTCGAACTGATTGAAATGCAATATGAGGATTCTCTGAAGAGTAAACGTCGGCTTATCCCCCTCCCTGACTTGCAGGAGTGTTTGGATAATGCTAAGTTACCTCTGATGAGATGCCACGCAAAAACAATGATGAGCCTTCTTGACTCAACTCGGCTCCACCGACACATGTGAACAAACATTTTCTTGATTAAGTCAGTACAAAAAAAGATTGAGAACCATCTCGGTGAGGTCCTTCGTGTCTCAGCCACCAAACTTTCTCCTGAAATCTCAGCCGTCTTTCAATTAAAAGGAGAGCATCACTGCTCCGACTGATTTCAATGTCACATTATAGCGAGATAGAAATACACAGTAAGAGCATGAGACAGAACCGTCCCCTCCAAACAGATTGTGCAACAAGACAAAAAAGAAGTGTGTAAAGTTTGCTGTAATTCTTGATACTTGTGGTGTTTTGATCACATAATGTCAACGAGCCTGTACTTGTTGGCCAGTTCATCATTCACCTTTTAAATTAAAGTGAGTTGCACCACTCAAGATTTCACCCTACGATATTTATTTAGTGTCAAGGCATGGATAATTTCATGAAAAGGATGTTAAAACAAGTGGTGTCAATCAATTTAATGAACCGCTGTGGTGTTTATGCAAATGTTCTGTCTTCCTCATTGCAAAAACAAACAAACAAACAAACAAAAAAAATTGTTATCACAGCAACATCATTTTGGTAGAACTGAGACCAGTTCAGGATGTATTCTGCCTCTCAGCAAAGACAACTGAGTTCCTGCAGCCCGCGACCCTTGTGAGGATAAGGGGCTCGGAGTAGGAATGAATGAATGAATTCCTCACGGTGGAATTGGGTCATGGGTTGACAGTAAAACTACTGGCATGGAATTGAGTTAAAAGGGAGGCAATGCGAACAGAACATCGAAGTGATGGTCAGTTAAGCACTGAAATTGGATCCATCTATTATGTGGGAGCTGTGTTTGCATGATGATAATCCAGTGTTAGAGCTAAAAACGCGGCTTAGTTTGGAAAAAATCCTGTCTTGATTGCCGCAGGCAAGGGAAGTAAAAAGGCCTTGAAGATTAATACTGTATACTGTACATATCTGCGTGTGCATGCGTATTGTATGTACATGCACATCTACTATGGTGTCCATAGTTACTTTAAAAAAATGAAAGAAGGCCAGATGTGGTGGTTAATGCATGACTTGCTGTCCCCTTAGCCCTGAATCTTGGCAGCCCATCAGAGACGTACGGATACAAACCTCATGTTTGGTGAACTGGCTGTGGGCTTTACATTGACAGATGCTCGGGCCCCGCGGGAGGAGTGGACAGTGCCCTCCCCATCTCCTGTCTTTCCCCATTTCCTTTGACAGGATCCCATTTACACAAGAGCGGCATCTAATTTGTATGAATAATGCATCATTCTCTGGTCCTATAACTGCGGCTCGTCTCTCGATCGCTTATTAAAATACTCTACCAGAAAAGAAGTGAGGCTACAGTCAGTGCAGTGAAGTCCCGTTGCCTGTGAGGCAAACGTATGAAAATGGATGACCGTGGGTCTCTCGGCCATCAAAAAAGAGATTCCAATGATTTAGTTTTTCACTAATTTGTTGTGGACTTGAGCCGGCTGACCTAAACGTGGGGATTAATTAGTCGGTGAAAGACATACTTCAAGCATCTTCTCTATCCCATACACAGGCCTTCCATGAAGGGAAGCAGAGTTTAACGACACAAATGTGGACAAGAAAAAATCAAGAGTGAACAAGATTCATCCTCCCCAACATTTGAAGAGTCTTTGGGATTGCTCTCTTGACACAATTCTTGACATGGATGTCATGGCATTACTTCTGAATAGCATACTGAAGTGCAAGGGCCCCCTCTTTTTGAGAAGGTTGTGTTCCTACAGTAGAATATAAAACGGGTCACCAAACGATTTTGAAACTAAGAGCTCCTTCTTGGCTACCGATGAATGTGGAGGGCTACCTGTTTGATAGTTTGCACTTTTGAAATAAATGTGCTCATACTACCTTCATGTTATAATTAATGATAAATGATAATCATTTCTGAGAAGACGCTGATCACATTAGCGATTTCTCACAAACATTATCCATCCATGCATTTATTGATTCGCTTTATCCTCACAAGAGTCGTGGCGGGTGCTGGAGCCAATCCCAGCTGTCATTGTGCAGGAGGTGGCGAATAGCCTGAACTGGTTGCCAGATAATCGCAGGGCACACATAGACAAAAAAAAAAACATTCACGCTCACACTCATACCGAGGGACAATTTAGAGTGTTCAGTCAGCCTGCCATGCATGTTTTTGGAATGTGGCAGGAAACCGGAGTCCAAAAACCATGCATGCACGGGGAGAACATGCAAACTCCACACAGGAAGGCCAGAGCTTGAATCGATCCCTGCACCTCTGCACTGTGAGACTGACGCGCTAACCAGTCGACCACCGGGCCGCCGACAATCATTAAAAAACAGATAAATATCAAGTGGCCACACTTTCTTCTAAATGTGTTCACATTTTGAAATATCGCTTCTACAATATTCCTGGAGAGTCACAGTGTCTCATCAGTGGTGAGCTATGTTTGGAATAGGCCCGCGGGCAACTCATGTAGTCCTTGAGGGCTCCTTGGTGCCCACAGGCACCATGTTGGTGACCCCTGATATAAAAGGAACAAACTGCTCACCTCCTTAGGAAAGTCTATTTATGCACAAATGGTGAACATGATTTAGCGTTCTATTGTGCATAACAATGTTGTCAGCTAAATTGTGTTTTTAATTTGCTTCAGCTTTATGAATGTTGAACAATTATAATAATAATTAGTACAGGTAATGCACAATGGAACTGTTCAGCTCATCTTTAAGCATCATAAGGTTCAAAATACGCCACATACTGAAATGGAATGTTGACTGGGGGAAAAAAAAATCAAAGGTAGCCTCCAATCTATTAAAATCAGGTAACTAATTTTAGGCAGTGTCAAATGTATTCCTTGTCATAGCCATCTGTTTTTGCTTCCTCTGTGGTTCTTCATTAGTGCCCAATTAGTATTCGAGATTAATTGGGCATCTTGTTAAATGTAACCTCTAAATATTATTACAAACCAGCTGAGTCATTAAAATTCTGCCTTTAGAGGTCATAAACACTCCAACCGAACGGCTAAACTGTAATCTTTCCAAAGTCGTGAGGAAAATTGTATCTTTCGGAGATCATGTCACAGCAGGAATGATGTATTTCATTCATTGTGCGTGAAATGTTAAAGATCCATGAGATTTTACTTCCATTCTTGGAGGAGAGTGGAATTGCACCTCACTGCTTTTTGCACTTTTCATTCCTTCCCAAATCTTCAAAATCATAAAAGGGTATATAGTACATTGATTAAGCAACTGGATCATGATTAAATCCCATCAGACATGACAACGCTGGAATATGCATCATCATAAACTAGTTTGCATTCGCACAAGTGTTCCAACTGACAGGTATTTGGCTCTCACTGCATGCCAGTTCCTCTAAATCTCCAAATCCAAACCCTGAAGGTCAGATTTACGAGGCAGCCAGTGAGTAAATCAGGTCAATGGTCTTAATCCAATATAATCCACTCTAATCACAGAGAAACCATAGCAGGCGATTGCATTTGTGATTAAATGTAATTGCAATGCTAAAATCCTGATTTGCTGGCAATTCCTGGGCCACTTCTGTTGGATTAGGTAATAACGATCTACATTTATTTTTTTTCCACTCCCATTCATTTAACAACTACTTTAAACACAGCCCTAATAGTCTAAACCACCACGTTTAATTAGGGGGCTGGTTTGTTGCACTTTCATATGTTTGGTGATATCTTTGTAGAATAGCCAACTTAAAAGAATAAAATAAAGTAAAACTTAAGTAACGTGTTTATTCTTAAGAGAAAACAGACCTTATTACTAATCTTGAACAAACAGAAATCTTGATATTCTCCACACAACCATTTTTTCCCTTACCAAAACATAAACACTTCATGTACAATTTATTCACACCGTAGTGTCTCAAGACGTTTGCTTTCCAGCGGCAACAAGAAAATGTAATGCTCAACCAACCAATTCAGGGCTTTTGCAAATGTGTACAATCTGATTTTGGAATATATTGTCGTCATTCTTCGACAAAGATAAAGATGAATGATTTAAGGTCTATTACACAGGAGTGATATAACGCTCCCTTTCATAAAATGTAACTTAATGGTAAATTATACCCAGTACCCAAAATTCCTTATAAACAAGATAAGACGATGACTTCTGAAATCAGTTACCCATCGCTTATGATGAAGTGATTAGTGTGTGAAACCCGATCCTAACGACTCGCCACACCTCAGTGGTTTCACCATATTAGTACTGTTCCCATGAGTACTGAATGTAGGTGCCATACCAAATGGATCCCTAATTGGGGAATGATCGCTGACAGAAGCTTGAGCCACTGAGTCACTTAATGATTTAGGTGGCACCTGGATCAGAGGGAGTTCCCATCACTGGCCATGAAAGGCATTTAGAGAAGATGACAGCACCACAAGCCCTGTTGTGGGACTGAGGGGTTACAGGCACTTTACTGTTCTGAAGCACGAGCGAGAGATAAAAAGGGAGGGAGGGTGGGCAGAGTCACAAAGAGGCTCCCGCGGAGTTTATGGTGGAAAACACTTTCGCTGTTTTTGAAGTGACATCGAGGCAGGGACATATTTCAAGTGCTAACAACATTTTTTTTTTTTTTGATGCTTGACAGATTTACTTTAAAATAAACTCTGGCTCAGATCTTGTGAACTTCTACTGTGTTTCATTTTCATGAAAACAGGCAAGCTGGAGACCCCACCATATGGTGCGGTTCTTTATAACTAGTGGGCTCTCACTAGGCAAAGGAAAAGAATTTCGAACATGTATGATGTGTCACAGTTTCTGTCAATATCAACAAATGAAAAGCTTTCATCTAATTGGCACACTCAGCTATGCAATAAACAATGTTTATATGAAAAAATGTGAACGTACGCCTACCAAGGCTCTATAAATATCTGGAAGACAGGAATGCAAAACACTCCATCTTCTTGGAATCTGTCGGACTCAAGGCAGCCACGTCTAACCATATAAACTAATTCTTGTTGGAGACGACTAAGTGAAATCTTGACACGTCCTAATCACCAGAACATTGAGTATAATACAAATGACCAAAGATTGGCCTGTCCTCCTGTCCAGAAGGCCAGGCTAAAATGAATGTTCCTGAGACAGTTCAGTCATTTGTCTTCTGAAACTGACAATGTGACACTCGAATGGTGTGAGTGAATGGTTCCCCTTGGCCATATGGTTTTTGAACGATGATGAGTGATGCTCTGATGGCACATTTTCAGGAGCCAAAGTCATTTGTGTCTGTAAGGAATGTCAGAAGATAAAAAACAAAACAAAACAAGGGGAGGACATCTTTTCGAGATCTTGTAACTGACTGGTAGCTAAATAAAAGATGATTCTCTGCAGAATATCAAATACAAAATACTAAACTGGAGTTGTAGTTGTTTGCAAATGTTTCCTGTCAGTCTGGGATCCATAAGCCCCATGTCCTGCTCTCTGTGTAGCATGGATTGCCATCACATGTAATGTTGACAGCTGACTACCTTTCATCACTCCATTATTGAACCACTTAACCTCTGCGAAGCACATATATTTTAATTACAATCCCTGTCGCAATGAAGTTGTGATATTGTGTTAAACACAAATAACAACACAAAACAAGGATTTGCAAATAATGTTCAACCTATATTTAATGTTCAAACAGATAAACTTTATTGTTTTTCGCAAATAATTCATGAACTTCGAATTCAATGTTCCAAAAAAGCTGGGACAGGGTCTTGTTTACCACTATATTCCATCACCTTTTTTTTGAACAACATTCAAGAAACATTTGGGAACTGAGGATACATTCTGTTGTTTCATTTTACGATTCATAATGCGTCACACATTTTCAGTGAGAGACAGGTCAGGACTGCAGGCAGGCCAGTCTAGTACACGCACTCTTTTACTACAAAGCTGTTTGGCATTGTTTTGTTGAAAGAAGCAGGGACATCCATGAAAAAGATGATGCTTGGATGGCAGCGTATGTTTCTCCAAATCAAGTATGTACCATTTCAGCATTACTGGTGCCTCACAGATGTGTAAGTTACTCATGCCATTGGTTCTAACACAGCCCTCCTAGATGTTGGCCTTTTAACTTTGCTTCAATAACAAATGGTTCTTTTCTTCTTTGGCCCGGAGGTCACGACAGCCACAATTTCCAAAAACAATTTGAAATGTGGACTCGTCAGATCATAGAACACTATTCTACTTTGCATCAGTCCATCTTGATGAGTTTGGGCTCAGAGAAGCCAGAGGCATTTCTGGGTGTTGTTGATAAATGCCTTTTGCTTTACATAGCACGCAGTTTCAAGTTGCACATACTGATGTAGCGTCAAACTACATTTACTGACATTGGTTTTCTCAAGATGTCCTGAGCCCATGTCGTGATATTTTTTGCACATTGATGTCGGTTTTTAATGAAGTGTTGCTCGAGGGATTGAAGGTCACGGCCACTCAATGTTGGTTTTTGGCCTTGTCGCTTACATGCATTGATTTCTCCAGAGTCGCTGAGCCTTTTGATTATACTGTAATCCCTACATTTCTTGCAATTGTTCGTTAAACAGTTTGACTATTTTCTCATGCAGTTGTTTACAAAGAGGTTTTGTCCTCTGTTCTTATCTCTGAGCAGTAGAGTTCTTGGTTTCTGTTTTCATATCTTGTCTTGTAAAGCAAACACACTCACACTCTTTTCACCATCTCACTTTCGATGGTGTGACATATAAAAAAGTGACTGCTCCAGGAAGAAACCCAGGCAGAAGAGGGGACATAATAAAGGATGTTTGGACATGAAAAAGTGCATTTACTCTTCTCCAGTTCTTTGTCGTGGGACGTTGATTGAATGTTTTTTTCCTTTTGATTTGTTTTTTTCCCGGTGCATCAGTCCATGTTACGTTCTCTGCAACATGTCCGTTTCGTGCTGTTCTTTGGGGGTCTGGACAACTAGTCTGATGAGGCATGAGGCTGAGGAGGCTCATCAGACTTTGAAAAGATTCACAGTGACAGAGCATCAGAACTTGCCCCTTCACCAACATCCTCACTCATTACTGCACTGTCACTTTCTAAATTTACACGCAGGCACACTAGCAAACATAAACAAGAACTTGCGACATGCATAGTTAGTGAATGAGCTTGAAAATGGCCTGTCTTGGGATTGATGTGTTGAAAGATTCATTTCCTCACTGGGCTACTTTGGGTTTAATGGCAGACTGCCTCAGGGAGCAGAACAGCTCAACACGGACTATAAGGCGCGCCTAAACACATTCAATTTTCTCAAAAGCCAACAGTGCCCTTTATAATCCGATGCGCCTTATATATGGATGAATATTCTGATTTCTTGAACGTAGTATTAAATGTTTTGTAAAGCTCTTTGTTACAGCTGCAGCGGTTGTGAAAGCTCTATATTAATAAAACTGTATTGTATTGAATTGTATTGTATTCCCTTTAACGTAGCTCCATCTAGTGGTTGCATAACGCAAACGAAGCTTCTATTCTATGGGCCCTAAATGTAAAAACAGTTTTAAAATAGGCCGTTCAATGAAGGTGCGCGTTGTACTCCAAAGCGCCTTATAGTGCGGAAAATATGGTACTTAAATTACCCATGGTTGTGAGTGTGAAAGGATAACCATATGAGATCCCTGTGATTGACCTGTTCAAGCTCGGGAAGTCTCCTGCTCACCGTAAGCGGGAGAAAATGGACAGCCAGCAATCAAAATCAAAATTTTATCATACAATTATCAGTGTTTATTTGTGGAACTTGTCAGTACATGGACGTTTTTTTTCCGTTTGTTTGGCAGTCAGAGCCCACGTTGCACTGCACACTAGTACCAAGTATTACAACATTTGAGTGGAACATTACTGGAGATAATACACAATTAATTTAAGGCCGTGTATAGACTGAATCGCATTACACATTATGCTTTCAGGAAGTAATCTACCACTATCTGGCAGAACTATCTGACATTGTTGGAAGTCTGCTCTTTCCTGAGAGCATTTTTTTACCGGTTTGTTTTAGCAGGGATTCATGTCTAATAACTGCATTGATTTCCTCAGAGATCCTCCTGTTCTGTGTCATCAATACCTTTCCAATTCAGACCATATCCTGAAAACAACAGCAATATATTCGATTTTACAACGAACAACATAAATCTTTGATGGCTTTGCCCTAATTAACGGGCAAAGCCAGTCATTTTGTGCCACCGTATACTCTGGAATGCAGTGCGACAAATAACCCAAGCGCCATATTATGTTACTTCATTGCGATTGTATGCTGTGGTTCTTATTTATAAAATCTGTATTCACATAATGTATTTATTTTCCCCACTACTTAATAATAATAATAAGAAGAAGACAAAGATATCAAGCACAAAAGAGACAAGTTGTACAAAAAGAGAACCGTAAAATACATTCCCACTTTGGTGTGCAATGTACTAGATGGAGATCATGGGATTTGTATGGCACATTTTAAATGTTGCATGACAGGTGCAATTAATCCCAATTTTAGAGGAGAGCAGAAGGAAATGCTTTTAGAGAAAGTACAGATGAAAGAAGCCTTTGGAAATATATCATCCTTGGCCTATATTCCTCTCGCAACAAAAACAGCAGAGAGCATTCTCAGAAAAGAAATATTGATCCTGTCCCTGTCCTCTCAGGACCAACACTACAAAAAAGGAATATACACATTTACACTAACAGAGATTTGAATATCTCGCTGGCTTTTCATACTTGTTTGCAGTGATGAAAAAGTTAATAGTAATCCAAAACAACTGGTTTTGGAGGTCTACTGTACAACAATGATCATATGTACAGCATATAATCCAAGAGACGATTTGCAGAGTCCAATAAGAAACAAAACTGCAGTAGAACAGAATTAGAGCAACACAGTAGTTCAAAGCAGAATGACTGTCCTTCAATTGGAAGGTCTAAAAATAATCCAAATGAAAGCAAACATTCAACGGCCTGGAGTGTCCTTGACAAAACACCGAATCCCAGCAGGAGGGTAGTGAAGCAGAATTATTCCTTTGGGGATTGTAGGGGGTATGACAGGGCTTAAATTAAATACTGTGGAGCACTGAGGCGGTTGGATAGGGAAAAGAGAACAAGAAACATCAGGACATAGATTAAGTTGGATGTTGATTAGGAAAGGTCTGCAGGTCAAACCACCCTCCCTCAATGACATGGATTCTAGCTACTAGTATATTACTGTATGTAAATCCTTGCAAGTACAGTAATCATTTTGTTCAAGTACGAATTATGAAAAATGTGTAATTTTCATGGTATATCTGGTGTTGGTTAGTACTGAATATGATGATGTGGGAAATCCAAACAAAATAAATTAATTCTAGCTCTTCATGTGGTAACATGCCAGAAAAGGGTTTACTGAACTAACTCGCACTGAATACTCAACACTTCAGAGAGAAAAATACAATTTTTAAGATTGATGTAAAAGTTGCATGCACATCAGCACGCAACAATCACCCTTTAATATTTGAAATCAAATGACAAAGTGGTAAATGTCACAGTTTTTCTGTGGGGTCCAATTTAAGGCTCGGGGGGAAGATTTTGGTTGAAAGACTGCTGACTTTTTCAGAGGCAACAGCTTACATTTGTTGTTTCTGGAAGTATATTATTTGTCTATTCAATGTTATTACTCCATGGGGAAAATAGCTGAAATAAGCTTTGGGACACTTTGTGTTCAACATTTACTCACCAGCAGTGGCTTATTTTTTGGTTCCAGGCCTGTAACCTTGGGCTCTGATGGATTTGTAGGGTCTATTAAATACCTGTGTCCTTAAGGTTTGGCTTCATAAATTACAGTGGGTCACAGAAGCAACCTCCTAAGCAGGCATAGGCTATGGACAAGTAGATATAAAAATGAGTAAATGCTCCGTGCAGGGAACAGCTATAGTATGAGTAGATCACCCTCAGCCCATCAAAGAATGGGAGGCTATATTCTATTCGGTGTGAGTTTCCTTCGATGAAACTGTCATGCTGCCACAGAAAAACAAACCTGTAAAAACCTTGATTTGAGATTTGACTTGATCCACTGATATTACTTCTATGATAACTGTGGTTGTACTTACAAAGAGTGGATCCCTTAAATTCATCAAGCACAAATGTCCATGAATGTAATTTGTTCAGTCTTCATCAGATGACTAAAGTACCAAAGAAGTTATTTGCCCTCTTGTCAAATTCTTATTTTTTGGCATCGTTTCCCCATTTTAATATCTCGGAGTGTCAGGCACATCTTAATATCAGACAAAGGCAACCCAAGTAAGCAAAGAAGGCAGTTTTTAACTGGTGATTTTATTTATAAATGGAAAATAAAGCTATCTGACTCAGTGCGGGGGGGGAAAAAAAAGGACCAAAAAAAAAAAAAAAACGGATTTGGAAGCAAGTGAGATTTGTCCACTACCAAACCGAAAACAAATCCAATTCATGAAGTATATTCTACCATTGGAGAAGCATGGTCGGTGGCTGGTGATATCCCCACAATCGGTGCAAGGCTGCAAGGGAGGTGCCAGCGGCACCTTACAGGTGTGACTCAATCACTTCCGCTTGGACGACAAGTTGCACCGTCACCATGGCCCCATCAGTGCCTCCTTGCTTAGGCACCGTGAAGTCACCTGTCGTTTCTGTTGACGTTGTCCTGCTGCGGTTATGGTGCCATCCCGTCGAGAGGTACTCACAACAGATGCCAGCCTCACGGGGTGGGGTGCTGTGTGGCAACTCAGATGAGCTAGTGGGCAGTTGTCTGTGTGGGACAAGACTGACCACATCAATGTACTGGATGTACTTGCAGTGGCTCTGGCTCTGATCCATTTTCTTCCATGCCTGTGCAGTCTGACAAAACCGTAACGGTTCCCCACATCAACCATCAACGTGGGACTGGGTGTGCTTGGTTGTTGCGGGCCTCCTCGAGCCTTCTCACGTGGGCAGCCCTAGCCTGGCCAGTCTACGGGCCCTTCAGGAGGGCCACGCGCTACTGATAGTGGCCCCTTTTTAGCCAGCCAGGATCTGGTTTCCCCTGCTTGTGTCATCTCAGCTTCTCCGACCCGTAGCCTCGTGGTCCCAATTTTGGTGGGGGTAGTTGAAGGTTCTGTATTGCAGGTGCCACGGGTTTTTATAAAGGTAAACCCTGGCTGCAGAGCACAGTTCAAGGTGTGGTTCAACATGGCGTGGACCCTTGACTCTGCCCACATGGATTCTTGACCTCTCCCGGCCACGTCACCAGCCTTTGCCCAGTGCCAACACTACCGAGAGGTTCATCTTCTTCCACCAAATCGAATCTTGATGGAAGATTCGCGGCTTTACCGTTGTTGCTGTATATATGCTTATGAAATTTATCACAGAGCAGTCCTCTATGTGGACACGCACATTGACAAACACACACAACCCAGATTTCTATCTCGGTTAGTATAACTGGCCAAATCCATTATTTCACCTCCCCTAAA
This sequence comes from Hippocampus comes, assembly GCF_001891065.2. NCBI lineage: Eukaryota > Metazoa > Chordata > Actinopteri > Syngnathiformes > Syngnathidae > Hippocampus > Hippocampus comes. The sequence continues at coordinate 5,697,608 of NW_017805824.1, forward strand.
ATCCAATTACCAGCTATATGGAGTTTTGCTGATTATGTTTTGCATGGTATAGTTGACAAATGGCAGTTATCAGTGCTCCTGATTGCTTTTCCATTTTGTTTGATAGAATGATTAAATTGTGGCGGAGAGTAATAGTATTAATTAAACTACATTTCCTTGCATCAATGCTCCGATGCAGTGGTCTAACAACTAAACAGTTAATCCCCTGATTCTTGGCTATTTCGTTCTCAATCCATACATACACCACGTATCTGCACAAATGCTCTGAATACATAACAGAAAAAAGATGCAATGGAACAAAATAGCACTTTTTATAATACCCTAAGTCACTTTATGAAATGAAAAAAAAAATAGCCATACCGGCATATATACATTAATTTCAGGGCCTGTTTATAACCCCACTCTCTGCCTACTTGTGTGTCCACACATAGAGTATTGCACATTATTGGCACTGGCCTCAAACATGGAAAATATTACAAATATTTAACAGTTTTTTTGCATTATTTTCCCTACAAATATGAGAAGGTTTTACTGCAATTTTTCATCTAAAATTCATAAAAACAGTACACTGAGGCCAACTATTGTCCTTGTAAAGGTACTTTTGCTCCAAAATCTTATTCATGACCCTCAGGTCACTGACAAGTCGGGTGGATCACACACTGACCACAGCCCCAGCTATGATTGTTTTAAAAATCCAGAATATATTTCACACTCAGTTCCATCTGAATAGATTCTTTTTGCAGATGTCTTAAATACCTGTGTGGATTATTGAGGTGAGTAAAAAAAACTGTGAAAATGACAAGGGGGTTGCCACAAAATGAATTTTTTCAAGAACAATGTGGACAGACTAGCACTGAGCGCCATGTAAGCATCGAATGGCATTAATTGTTAAGAAAAAAACAATTAATGGGTTCTTTCATGGGTCATGCAACACTATTCTACCAGGAATTGACTCAAATCATTTTGCATAACCCTTCTGTGAAAGAAAGAGCACTAAATACATAACACTTTTGCTGAATGTAAAAATACTTCTGCTTAATATTATTCATTCTAACCAGACGAATGCTCTCACACGCATAAAATCAGCTTCATTAAACTGTGCAAAAGACTTTCAATCCCATCACTAATTATCAGTAATATTATGGACTGATATGTTGATTTTTTTTTCTTCACAGAAAGATTAGTTGTCGCAGACAGGGGGTGCGTACTGAGCCCTTGTATTAAATCAGCCCTGGAGCTAAATCATTCAAAACTCCTCTGAGTGATTGACAATGAGGGCAAAGAAATGGCAAATTGAATGCACCATTCTTGTTGCGCTGCACCACTTTTCTTTTGCACGAAATAATTGTTTCCATAATGTCAACATTGTAATAGCTATTTGTTATTTTTTTCTGTCAATCATTGGTATATCAAATCAATTAGTGTTGATTCTGATGTTTTAGTGTTTTTTTTTTTTTTTTTTAGTGTTCCACAAATTTCCCTAACCCGAAGAACATGGAGAATAGGATCATTTGAATCTACAAACGCTTCGGAAATGTCCCCTTCAAAATAGATTATTCCTGATAAACCTTGAAAAAAGTAGATTGATAACCCACAATTCTTTGTGGCGGCAATATTTAAAGAAATAGGGCACAGATTTTCCGAAGTTGCGCGAGTTTCACGCTCAAGACCTATGTTAACAAAACACTTTAAAAAAATAGTTTCAACGTTTTTCTTTCTGTCACAACCAGATAGTCAATGACGCCAAGAAACGTATGCTCATAGGTTCCACGTAAACAGAAAATAATTGTAAACACGATAATTTAGTTGAGAATGGGCAATTCCAAATCAATGTCCAAATATCCTCAGCGATCCTTCACGAATACAATTAGTGTCTGTGTCTTTTACATTTCATTATCAAGCGACTATTTTGCAGGTAAAGGCCACAAGGGAGAGACTTACGTCGCCAATGCTCGTTGTTGCGCTACGACTTCAGTTAGAATAAGTGGAGTCAAGTTTATTTGAAACCGTGCTCTCCTTTCCTAGGTTGGAAAGAAAGTACCTTTTCATCTCTCCTTGACCAGAGGATGTGATCCAACAAAGGTGAAGGAAACGTGGCATAAAAGTTAGGAGATCTGATTTTTCCGTCCCATTTGTGTCTGTGTGCAGGATTGGCTCTCTCTGTCTGCCTCTCTCGTTCTTTAATTATACAATAACACAATATTAATCAACTGAGCTACAACCTGTCTCAGTCTCGTAATTATTACACACACACACACACACAATGCTTAGGTAGTTTTTGTTGATCATGGTTGGATGGAATTCTCAATTTAAATTGGCGAAGAATCTATGGCACTCACAGTTCAGCATTTTATTGTCAACTTTGGGACTCGTATGTTTCTTATTTCCGCTGCTTTGGCTGTCTTTGTCAGGATCTGAGCTCTTCCCTGAACAAAAGTCAAACCCTCCACTTTACACTCTCTGATTGAGTGGATCGAAATCGGTCGATATTTTGCTTTTTGTGATTTACATCACAACCTAAATCCTTTCATTATCAACTCTCTTTCCCAATATTCTTCTGACATCACCGGGATTGTCTTGGCATCACACGGAATATCAAATGCCTCTGCTGTAGTGACTGGAGGCATTCCATGCAATGAAGCGGGATTCTTGGATTTGCAAGTGGATTGGATAGTGTCAACATGTATTAGAGTGAGGGTAATTGGGATTGAGTGCTAATAGACTCTTGGACAAATTGGAAACACACTCCAGCTGTTGAGGCATCAAGAAGTCCTTCACAGATTAGAACTGAAGACAATGAGAAACCGACCAATGGTTCCGGTCACCCGGAATTTAAATAATGTATCCATTCATTCATTCATTTTCCAAACCACTCATCCTCGTGAGGGTCACGGGTGTGCTGGAGCCTATCCCAGCTGTCTTTCGGCAGTCGGCGGGCTCCATCCTGAAATGGTCGCCAGCCAATTGCAGTCATTGAACCCACAATCAATTAATTCAGTCAGATCTGACCTTCAGTCTCTGACTTTTGTGATGCTTAGTCTTATCAAGCTCATTAAACGATACAAGCAACCTGACAGGCCTAATGGAACAAATACTCTTTTTTTCCCCCCATGTAATCTACGGTCTCTTTTTACTGCCACGATAGTCTAACCAATGTATGCTGCATTTGCATCTTAGTTTTTTATTATATTATATTTTATTTTTCTTTCAGAGATTTCTTACATGTTCCTTTTGGCTATTTACCTTGAGAAAAAAGGAATCTTTCCCATCATCAATCATTACGGGCACTTTCATGTTCGTACAGGTCTCAACAGGCGCCAACCCAGCCAAGCCCGGTGGTAAAGGAGGTCCTGAATATGGCACAGCAGGATCGGTGCACCAATGTACAACAAGGAGGGTGGCGAAGCAAAGCAGCCAGAGAAAAAGTTACACGACAAGGCAGAGATTGAACGAAAGCTTGGTTCTAATTCATTTAGTTGGCTGTAATGACACAACGAGGCACAGATGAATGGACCGAGCCAAACAAGGGTCGACGACAAACAAATTAAACTAAAGATGAACCTGCGATGCACATGGTAGAACAGTAAATTTGTGACTATACATCGAAACAGAAAATAATAAAACAAATTGAGCGTTTTAAATTGTAGCTTCCTGCTGGGATCACAGATATTTTTAGTTCATACAATGTGTATGCATCAATTACAATGACACTCTTATAGTGAACAGCAAACAAAGATGGGGCTCTACTCTGAAGACAACTTTATTTTTTAAATGCACATGAATGTTTTGTAATCTTACAGTGTTGTCATTGTTACCCACACATGCTGTTGGAGGACAACAAACACATGCAATCCGTATGAAAATGTTTTTGTCATATCAAAGAAAGCAAGCAGAGCAATTTGAAAGCTGAAAAAAAAGTTCCCAATATTTTGCCATGCCGTATTACATTTAAAGTTGGAATTTGTAATATAAGTCCTACACGGATAATTGCTTGTTTAAAATCATTAATGAATTTTGAAAACCATCAGTGAGGTGTTGATTTTAAGAATACAGCTTTGGTTGCTTTATTTGTTGATTTCCTTGTAAACTTCATTCCTCATTGAATGATCAAAGGGAAGCTTATTTAGTACAGCCCACTTTCGAGTAATGGTTATTGTTTGCACATATTCATGCATAATGTATTACCACCACATTTGAATAAACAGTCATGGAAGTCTAAATTTGTTTGGTGTTTACTCAGGTGGATTTATTTTTCAAAACAAACTTCCCGTTAATTGTTTTTACGAAATGAGAAGATGCGTAACAGTGATGTCAAGGGAGTGCTGAAGACAACTGATGTGCAAACCTCCTGATTTTCAAACGTGAAAATCTCTATGGATGTTTTATTCAGGAGGGTTTGTAATAAATACGCACTTCAAATATAATAATAATAATAATAATAATATCTAATAATATATAGAACTAAATACTCACTGAAGGCCCAAGTCCCAAACTCATCTCCCACCACTGTTCAAAACAAACAAAATATTAAAGTTATCAAAATGCAAAGTTTGTTTATTTTTCTGATCAATTTCAACATCCATCTCCCCTCATGTCCAAATCTGTAATGGCCCCAGTTAAAAAAATTTTGGCCGGAAGTTTCAAAGGCTACATATGCACAAAATGACACTCAATCTAAAAAAAAAAAAAAAAAAAAAAAAAAAAGATGCTTTTTGTTTGTGTGTGTGCGTGTGTGTGTGTGTGTGTGTGTGTGCGCGCGTGCATGCGCTGAACTGAGCGAGTCTGAAGGTAATAAATACACAACTAAAGAGAGGCTCCTCCCCCTGCCCCACCCCCCCGCCGAGAGGCAG
>NW_017805824.1:5702688-5709417 GCF_001891065.2 Hippocampus comes
AAAGAAGACAAAAGCAAAAAAAAACCCAAAAAAAAAAAAAAAAAAAAAAAAAAAAAAAAAAAAAAATCCTTTGGTCAAAATGAAACATTTACATTTGGTAACTTGTTATAAATTTACATGAACATAAAGAAAATGCATTCAACAATAAATACAAATTTGAAAGTTCATTTGAAATGAACAAACTCATATTTTAAAACTATTTGAATAAAACAATATATACATAAAAAAAGACAATTGTTCAGTACTTTTTTCAGAATAAACCAAACTCACGAACCTAATATTTTGCCCTTGAAAAGTTTAGTTGCTCAAAGACATGAAATGGATTGAAAGGTTCATCATCGGTTTAATTCATTCAAAAATGAAAGTGTCAATGCAGAATGCCCAACAGCATCTGTGCACTTTTTTTTTCCCAAAAACCTCTTTCTGCTGCAAACAAGGAGAATGCTTGAGGGAAGGAGTGAGAGACAGAAATCTTTGCATTTTCAGAAGTAATATAGTCTCTATCAACTTCTACACAGGCAACAGCTCTGAAAAACACTTTTAAGGTAACCGGGGTAGCTCAAACATATAAAACATGCATTGTTTAATAAAACAGATCTAGTTTTTGACAATTTTGAAATGTAATTCATTGAAATATCTTCCAACAATGATAACAGCATTAATTCAAGTTCAGGTCACTTAAGAATTAAGATAATCTGTCCCTTACCTCCATGCTCGTGGAGGAGTCGATGCCATTTATAGATTAGACAAGAAAAAAAATACATGAAACAAGATCAATGTAGGGGCGGCCCGGTGGACCAGTGGTTAGCACGGTGACCTCACGATGCAGAGGTACTGGGTTTCGATTCCAGCTCCGGCCTCCCCGTGCCTGCATGGGTTTTCTCCCACATTCCAAAAACATGCATGGCAGGTTGATTGGGCACTCCAAATTGTCCCTCGGTGTGAATGTAGATGGTTGTTCGTCTCTGTGTGCCCTGCGATTGGCTGGCAACCGGTTCAGGGTGTCCCCCGGCTACTGCCCGAAGACACCTGGGATAGGCTCCAGCACCCCATGCCACCCTTGTGAGGATATGAAAGGATTAGAAAATAGATGGATGGAATATCAATGTAGCAACTATTTATCTTTATCAATCAAATACAATAATAATAATAATCCCAAACAAATTCCCAACTCCTGTATTATTTTAAAGATACTCAAACTCAGCTTTGTGTTGTGTTGTATTATTTTGTCATTTTATGCTAACTGTTCTTTTGATGGCGGCGCAGACTCCTCTTGTTGTCTGTTTGAGAGGGAAGAAATTTCAGCTGTGCTATATGTTGCACATATTACACATTTGACAATAAAGTTGGACTTGACTTGACTTGACTTTTACAAGACTGTACATGTGCAATGCCTGTGACAAACACACCACTATTAGAATTTCTTTTTTTTGTTTGAATAAATTCACTGGACTGACTGAGATACCAACGCATGCACGCACGCACGCACGCACGCACGCATGCACACACATTTGATATGATTGTGTGCTGGAAGTCCTGCATCTGTGTGCTGCTAGCCCATGAAATAAGCTGCTCACCCGGTGTTCCACCAAGCGCTTTAATTTAGAGCTCCAGTAGCCAGAAAAACATTGTGTGACCTGGTTATCCTAAGCTGCACCTCAGATGTGTTTTTACTATCTTTTAAAAATAAAAGAATATCATCTTGTTGATGTATTCATTTCTCACCCCAATCTGAACAGAGTTCACAGAAGTCAACAAACAGTATTGCAGAATGAATGCCGCTAGAGAGTGATAATTCTTTGCAAGCAACAAAGCGAAAGTAATTCACCTACTTTGGAAATGTACGCTCTTTTATATTGCATCTTATCATTCGTCAAAGTTACGTAACAGTATTTGCTCCACTTCAAAAAAAATCATCTGCACGAATTTGAGCCACAGATCAATTGGAGCTGGAAAAAGGTTTTGACAATCTGGAATTTCTCAAGGAACATTAATTAGCTTTGGGCCAAAGCCATATTTTGTTGTGATTTGTGCCTCCTTGTGGCTATGGATGGGTTTTGGTTGTTTGCATTTCTTTATTATGAATATGGTGCTTGGAGAAAAAGCATTATTAACCCTAATTTCACAAGTTTAGAGAAATGGTATTTTTTAAGACTACATGAATCCACAATCTTAGGGTGTATCCACACCAGAAAAGTCCTTTGGTCCCCCTTTAGTGAAAAAGCGAGTGTTTTTTTTTTTTCATTTGATATGATTCATATTCACACTGTATTTGTTGCAAGTGAACTAAAAAGTATATTCTCTTCACACATCCAATGGACAGGAATTATTTGGGCGGCATACGGAGCACCGACCGGGAAATGGGTGAAAACATTGAAGTACTGCGTGCTGCATTCCTGCGCTGCATATTTGTGTTGGTATTAGAGCTGCAAAATCTTTGTGAGATGAAAGAACAGCTCGTTCAATGTAGGTTTTGTGACACTAATTTTGGAACAGTAACCCAAAGGATATAAAGTGCTCTGTGTGCCCTTGCACACAACATGCTGGCAGCATCATGGCTAAATAGAAAATGGAGGATCAGTATTAGCGTTAGCAGCAGTGAAGGGCTCATATTTCGCATGATGCCTAGCTATGGTTGTTAAGCTGAAAAAGGCACAAGTATCTTCCAGTTGGTGCAGATTCAGACCTAAAACGAACTGCAACACAGCTTGTTTGTATTCACGCGTGCGTAAAAGGTTCGGACCAGCATGGAAAAGCCTAACTTAAACCCAATCATAACTGTTCAGTTTACAGTTTGTTTATTGCAAAGATACAAGTGTGTATTGATCTTCCATTGAAGGCCTCAGCATTCCTGTCCCTTGATGAAGTCGCCCTCTTCCACTGTTATTGTCCGTGCTATTCCGGTGCACCTTTGAGGCCAGCGTAACGACGAGTCTTGAACGCAAACAACACGACATTGACTTCTTTGTATTTTCTGTTTATTAAAAAATAAGGTATACAAAAAAGGTTCTCTTCGGGTTGTCTAATTGTCTGGTTTGTTTGTATCGTATTGTATGTTTGTTTGGTCAAAAAACTATCGTTTCTATCTCGAGCTGGCCTCATCTCTCTCTGTCTCTGTCTCCTTCTCCACACTGTCACGTGACGTCACAACAAATAGTTCTGTAAAAGAAACTCAGAGATGCATAAAATAACAGTGACGACTATTTCTACCAAATCATAAAATATGCCAATTGAACATATTAATACTAAACAGCAAATAGAATAAACAAAATTCGACCAATGTCAAATTGGCACCTACAGTTATCATGTTGAGATTTTTTTTTTTGCTATACACTGCGGCTCTGCTTTTGGGTCATTGACTGACTGTTAACAACATCAACAGAAGTTTGACTTAAATGTCACCGTTTATTGTTAAGGTGAAACTTGAAGTTCTCCAGATCTATCTTGGGGTTGAAATGACAGTTTTGCTGCGGTGAATTCAAAGCCATTTCAACACACAGTCAAGAGACCATGAGTAAATCTGTGAGACACTTTTCATATTTTGTTCCACAAATATTTTACATGGCCTTTCTCTGAGAATCTTTCACTACACTTCACAACCTCTTACAGACACTCTGTGGGTCGAGGTTTGGTTGTGAAAGTAGAGGTTGAATAACAGTGGTCTTAAAAGCTGCTGGTAAAGTGCCAGAGGAGAGTGATTTTATCCGTACACATGAGCAATATCAGAATGTAGTCAAAAGACCATCTGGCGCAGGTTGTGAGACAAATAAAGGTTTTCTTATCTTATGTCTTCAATATAGTCGAATGGTGGTTATTGGTAGGAACAGTATCTTTACAGGTTTCCTTTTTCTTTTAGTCATTGACGGGATCTGACAAACTCTTATACATGCCACCTGCCAATTGAACAACTTTCATTCTTTTTTTTTTTTAAACATTCAGGGTCAAGGGGAAGCTGGAGGCAAGCCAAAGTGACTGTGGGTGAAAGTTAGCCTCCACTCTTGTCCAGGGATGGGCAACTTAAATGATGGAGGCCGCCACCATTTTTTTAATCAGTGCTACTGGGGGGTTACATAGGACATTCACTTTCTAACCAGATGTATGGCAAAAAAATATGAATAAAATCCAGCTGCATGCGCAACTATATATTTTTTTAAATAATACATTAAGCAAACAATGAAATAACGGCATACTGTAATTTTTTTCCAGTCGAAAGGGCTCTCTTGCATAAAAATTACAGTAAATGGATGGCACAAAATTGCTGTACAGCATTAAGTGCCTGAACTCATTTTGCACATTTTGGTATTTTTTTCAGTAAATCTAATTTCCCTCAGAGGATGAAGTGATCCATCCATCTATGGCTTCCTTTTGAAGTCCAAAACCAAGCACATAAATATATATTTTTTCTTTTGTCTGGCAAATTTGGTATTGGAGTAACCCAAAAGTAATTACATTACTATATTAGCATAGTACTTGAATTACCGTAATTTCCGGACTATAAGCCGCGACTTTTGTTTTATTTCATGAAGCGGCTTATATAAAGACTTTTCTAACGGCCGCCTGTGTACCGTCTTTCTTTGTAAATATCTCATGTTACAATATGGGCACCTGCGGCTTATACACAGGTGCGGCTTATGTGTGTACAAAATATTTTTTTCCTTTAAAAATGTAGTGGTGCGGCTTATAATCAGGTGCGGTCCAGAAATTACGGTATGTTATTAACTACATTTTTTTTTCGCAGGGGAATATAAATTTAAAGCCACCCTTACAACCCTGAATATAAAAGGGGAGTGTGGAAATTTAAATATTGCCCAACAATATGACTTTAAAGCTATAGTTCTACATGTGCAAAACTGCACAATTGGCTCAACAGACACAGATTCTGTCATATATACTGTAGTTATATATAATTTGATATTGCACTTTGCCAGGTGGATTCACCCATATTTATTAGCAGCGTTTCAATTATTTAAAAACACGAGTTCTGCCTATCTTCTTTATCTTCAGTGCTACGCTTGCATTGTCGATTGCTTTTTCTCCATGTTTCTTTTCAATGAACACAACCCTTTCGAGTGAGAAAAAGAGAGCTCCAACTGATCTGAGCCGGTCGGACGAACTGCAATTTGCATTCATGGGCTGTGGTTGACCTGCTGGTTTTATTCCACAGAGCATTACATCTCGCAAATGCAGACCGAGTCAGCCTCGAGAATGTTTCTCAATTCCAAGTGCAGTTCTTGTAATATGAGTAGTGGAGACATAGCGGGATGTAACCGAGTAAAAGTAGACCATACGCACAACAGCTCATGACGTATTCCAGTTGGAAAGATTCGGGGGCGCACAAGCTTCTGGTTTTTATTTATTTCAAGTTACAAGGATGCCATCAGGAGGAAAAATTAACGTCATTCTTTAAAATTGTGTTAACATGGGGTTTCATAAAAGTATATTCAATGGCTCGGAGCTGGTACTTCTCTAGGTGGAAATGTCATCTGAAGTAGTGATTTTTTAAATTCAAGACAAAGGAATAGCTCCTCTAGCAAACCCTGTGGTGTGGCAGCTTTTTATTCGAATGCATTCACCAGTGAGCACGGTACGACAAAGGCGATAGAAAGTTTCTACATTTGACGAGGCAGTTTAACTATTGCAACATCAAATCGACAAAGGTAGTCTCTCCGTCTTTCTCTGTGTTTCTCCTTGCTCGGCATCCTGGTGAGTCGTGAAGCTGCGCTCTTTCACGACTATGGCGAGGCGATGAAGTCGGCTGCTCCATCATTGATTTTTCTTTTATGTTTTCATAAACTCAGTGTTGCTGCATCTGCACCACAGAACATGACAGTAAAGGTTTTCCATTCTATTTTGGAGCTGTTTCTGTACTCTTTCAACAAAGTTAAGTTGAGTGTGTTCATAAGTAGCATCTATTCACCCGGACTCATGCATACTGAGATGCAGTAAATGGCCCATTAAATGAGATATGATACTTGGGTCGCTTCGCCCACCCTTGGATAACTGAAAGAATTAATAAGGTAACATTTATTCTAACTTGAAGCCATTTCAGCAGACTGCGAGTGTATTTTAAAGATTTTGATGCATACAGCAGTAGCCTTGTGACCGGAAGTTAGCACGCCTCCGTACACTCAATGTGGAAATGATGCAAGAATAGAGTCGATTAGCTCAGCTTCATACCAATACAGTACACTCCCAGTGGCCCGCAATGTTACTACCGTATTTGTTATGATGTTTTTTTTACCCCCAAGTTCCTAATACAGTACGTCAATTTTGACTTCAATACGAGTCACTTTGTGGAGGGTCATGCAACTACATTTTCTTCATTGTTACAGTAATGACCTCAATGCGGCAAACAGACAAAGCACTCTGGCAAACAAATACTGTTTGTGCTGCATGCTGAGCAACCATGATAATACATCTCTCAGTTTGTCATTTAAACAAGTTCAGCATATCAATCTATTCATTGGCAAACTAGGACTCTGATAGATAAATTTGAGATGGTGATCTGTGGCATGCCCTTTATCTGCTTTGAAATGAATCAAATCAGTTGTGCACCACATCTTGGCGTTCTCATTTCAAACTCATCTGCTACTAGTAACCAAACTGGAAAACACAGGCCTATTTACACAGGTTCCAAAATAATGTGGAGGGGGGGGGCACTAATCAATTTACAAGTGACCCCTCCACACACACACACACACACACACACACACACACACACACACACAC
>NW_017805824.1:5709600-5725303 GCF_001891065.2 Hippocampus comes
CACACACACACCCACCCACACACACACACACACACACACACACACACACACACACACATTACCAACCACCAAATACATAAATGCCTGGGTTCAAACAGGGTGTTCTAGGTGTATTATATATTTTTTAGCCTTTGCATATCTAAAACAACGTCGGAGACCTGTTATTAAGCCACTTGAGTACTGTTGTAGATTTGGGGGCTGTGCATAAATTAAATAAACAAACATACAAAAAAATGGATTACGAGTCCTATCACTAAATATGTCATATTTCTATTGCCAATGTTCATCTACAAATGTGGTCTGACGATGTAAAACACAGCAGTATTTTTAACAGCCCAACCTACCAAAGGTTATTACACTTTCTGTCACCATAAAGCTCATTTTCTTTGAGGCAGCAAACAAAGTAGTTCACATTTAACAGCCTGTGAACTGCAGTGTTGAAAGGAGATGCCATATGGCTTAGATCAAAACCTCTCCTCAACTGGAAAGAAAAACTCGGCTAATTAAATGCTTCCCAATTAATTCAGCTACTGTAATTATATGAGAATTTATCCCACATAAATATTTCACTATGTCAGCAGAACATGGCCAGAGCCTGGAGAGAATGGTGAATTGCACTCATTTTTAACATCTCACACAACTCTGAATACTACAACGAATAATACACTGTACGTACATCCTGTTCAGCTTGGGAAAAGCTGACCAAGTGTTTAACGCTCCAGAATTTGATCTGTGCCCTCACATCTTGACTGGCATAATAAATATCAACTTGAAGTACCTTAATGTACTTGAGAACACCCTTATCCTCTCGAGAGAAATAACAGAGGTGACAGCCAGAGCAACCCCTCCTCCCCCATGCCCCCCCCCCCAAAAAAATAAAAACAGCTAGGAAACACTGACAGGGCCAAATACATTTATTTTCCTTTGACTCATTCACGTTTGAGCAGGTCTGTCAACTGTCAGCTTGTCTTGATACAAATTGTGCTAATACAGCCGTTTTTGTGACTTCAGCTTGGCAGATAATCAATCCATTTTATTGGAATTAAAGCAGCATGCTGTGACTGGAAAAGAGCTCTGAACCTGCAATTATGATTCCAATGATTGATGATGAAAGTCTGTATCAATTTGCATCAATATTTTAGTGGAATTGCCTCGGCAGTATGACTTAAAATAAGTTTTATATAGTCTGTCTTCAGTGAAAAGGCTTCAGTTCAAAGGGAGCGGTGCCAGAGCACTTATCCACAAACCATTTAGCACTTCGACAATTCTCCTGCTGAACTATGAAGCATCACTGCCCCCAAGGAAGGCTGGAGTGCTGTGTGACAGCATGCAACAATTAGAAGGAACATGGCAGCTTTTAAGTGGCTGAGACAAAATGGGACCAAATCTTGAAGTGGTCTGGGAACAGTAACAGCTCAAATCCTCTTAGCAAGCGTTATGCACTCCACGGTGTGAAAATGATGCTCTGGCCATGTTTCATTTATCATCCCATAAGCTCGGTTTTAATGCATCCCCTTGTATTTTGCCCATTGTAAACATCAGATTGCAGTTCAACATTTTCCGGCATAAACGTTCTAATTAAAAGATGGAAAGAGGTCGTGTCGATTCACATTAACTGAGCAAATGGTTAGTCGTGATTGTATCCGATGAGGAGTTTTATGACTGCTGAGGCGTTGATGCCTTTCAAGAAGACTCTTATTTTGTCCATCTTATTTGGGATTTTTAAATTTTGAAGTGTGCATATTACAGAGAATAACTGCCACTTGTACATGACATTTCTATCAAAAGTCACTGCATAGGATGGATGGCTTCAAAGCAAATTGTATGTAATGCATACTGTAGTTTATACAATACAATACAATAAATCTTTATTTATACAGCACTTTCACAACAGCTGCAGCTATAACAAGGCACTTTGCAGAACAGTTAACATAAAAAAAAATAATAAAGGAGACCCTTGGAGTGACATTTTGTTGTTTAAATGTTCCCTTTATTTTCAAATGGCAGCTATTACATTGCTCTGTGAGGAAAGAAAACGAAACACGTTCTTCGTAAGAACTTGTTAAGCACCAACTAAGCACAGTGCTGGCCCTGGCGCTGAACGAGCAAGTTTTTCTGTGGATAAAAGGGGTATGAGAGGCTCCAGGGATATAACCAAGGAAGGGCCCCGGAAGCTCTGGATGCCAAAAACACATGTGGAACTTAGTAATCGGTCCTTAACTTTAGGGAGAGAATTATGTGAAACCCCCCAAATTATTATTCAGAAATGTGTAATTCTTGACATTAAATATTGGATTGGAATGGAAAATAAAGCTTTTTCACAACCTCTTGGAACTGGTAAACATCAATAGAATATGACGGGGGTTGGGGGGCTAAACATATACATAATAAAATTGCCAACAATAGAGGTGGCAAGACATTTATTTGGCGGAGGTGCCAGCTGACACCCCTTGCCACTGTGTAAAACTGCCTATGTAGATATGCCAATGAGAAATAACAATGACAAGCTCAGAAAAAAAAAAAAAAAACATTTGACAAAAACATTGGGTGTGTTTAATTTAAAAATGTAAATAATAGACACATAACAGCAGGGATGATGGATGGAATCCCGAAAGATATGAAAAAACTGAAATGATAGCATCAGATGGGGTCAAATAATAAATTTGAGGAAAATGAAGACAAGACAAAAAGTGGATAGTCTTTCTGTATTAAGTCAGTTATGGGGGGGAGGGGAATTACTTGGTCAATTACTATTGGTTATATAATGTACGAGTTATAATATATTGCACTGCCATTCAGGTTGTGGCCATGTCAAAAATATGGTTCTCTAGTTTGTTATTGCAAGTGTGGACTTTGAGCCAATTTAAAATGCTTCAACTGTGGATGGGCACAGATTGTTGCCCATGCGGTATGTCAGGGAAAAATGCAGCTGATACAAGTACACCAAGTTCAAGTTTGAGAAAACATGCTGAGGCAGCCAAATGAGTTCAAGGAAATCAGCAATGCAGCAAGCAAGGTCATCAAAATCAAAACTATTACAAAGTAAAACAAAGATACCATGATTGCGTGTGAGGAAAATTTCCTATATTTTAGTGCTGAGGCAATGACCTTCACAAAAAAACAACTATTGGGCAGAGAAGTGATGCACAACATCTTATTAAAGACGAGGAACCAAGTACTGTCATGAATAAAGCCTCATCTCAGTTCTCGATCCACCTTATTCCTGCGGGCTCTCATGGAGACACAATTATGTGCGTGACTTCCGGTTAGAGACTTCTGGGAAGAATTTTGCAAGTTTGTTTCATGGAGCGGTTTATTTGCATGTTTTTACCACCCCCGTTTTCTAAGTGATCATAAGCCCCCATTACATTGAAAAATGTCTAACACAGCATGAAGACCTGTTGTGCTGTTGGCCGTTGTACTAACAAGGCAGAAGAAGTTGAATGTGTGACTGCAAGAGCAATGTTTTGAAACTGGCACCCCGTGTGAGGAGGAGAAAATGCTGTTGTGATAAACGCTAGTTTCCAAGGCCTTCCCAGGGATGACGATCACAGAAGCGAGTTTGGGAAGTCATTAAACGTGTGACAGTTGCTTGTCGCTGGCCTCTTTTTTTATGTCAGTCTCCTACCGCGCTACATTAGAAGGAAGCGGGATGGATTGTCTGAAAAGCTGCAAGAACTAGTGTTCCCACATTGTTAAAAGTCTGTAACCCTCATAGAAAGTGCACTCTCGCAAACAGTTTCCATGTAAACAAAATGTCGGGCTCGCTACACCAAAATTTGTGCACCTAATTCATGCAAAGGCTCATGTGAATAGCCGTGAAAGGAATGTTAAAGGAAATGGTCAGGGATGTGCTATATTTACTAAACAGGGCTTTCCTAATAGTTTCGAGGAATTTTCTTTTATTAAGTTGAGGGGAAAATAACAGAATTAGAATGCATAGTCGTAAAAATTTTGAGTAATGACATGACTGTAATCTAATTAACTTACATTTGTATAATTCTCGCTTAAAATTTGAAGTACACAACGGGAATGGCGGGGGGAAAAAAGTTTAGTTGCTTAAAGTTCTTTCAAAGATGGATCATAAATGAGAATCGGTCCAACATAACAGTAAAAAATAATTCCAAATTTAAAATTGATGAGGAAAAGTCCATAACAAAGTAGGATGGAAGGTAAATGGGCATAAAACAATTGGAAGTGATCACTATCCACTGTGATACAGTATGTAGGATAGGGGCCACTAAAAACAATGAAATGTCAAATGTGGTACGGTGGATACATTTTAATTCTTAAATGGTAATTAAATCAGAGAAGTTAAAAGAAGAATTTGAAAATCTACACAAAAAGAAATAATCCCTCAGGTAATAATTAAAAAAGCTGGGGGTGGGGGAACCAAGATTAGCTTTGCAATTGTTAAGCACCTTCATTCTAAATTCTATGTGCATACTATAGTATTATAAAATAGAGTTGGGGATGAAGGTAAGATATAGACCAATAGCACTAACATCCCGTAAAGGATAAATTTAAAATTAAGGGAAAAAACGAGAAAAGAAAGACTCACTCACATTTATTGTGTGTTTTTGTGTACAGTCAACGTAAAAGCACGAACAAGAGAGGGAGTTGTACTTTCAAAATCAAAGCAAGTTGATGCCTGTGAAGTGAGCAAAGCAAATGATGTGTTTGACTGCACTACAAAGATAGAAGACTACCTCACTGAGTGATTCATTGAATGCAACACTGCAAATGAAGTGGAGTGTTCTGCACGCATGTGATTTCACTCCCCTTCACCGTTGTGAGAGCTTGGTTAATTATCTCTTTTGTTTTGAAATTGTTCTCAAACCAACCTTGAAAGTGCTGTTCAAAGGTGTGAACGGAGAATTTATGCTTGATCATTAAGAGGATTTTAGAAAAGTGGAAGAGCGAATTCTCTCTCTCTCTCCCTGTTCTCTCGTATTTTCTTTTTTCTGTTCAATCATCACTGCAGCTTATATTCCGTTCATTCATTTCACTCCATCTCCTCAATTTTTGACTTTTCCTCGATTTACTACAAAAATCGGTTCACTGACCTTCAGGTTGAGATTTCTTCCAGAAATGAAATTGAAAATGGGAGTACGGTATACCCCAATATATTTGGTTTCAGCATTCCGAAATTCCCCTATTCAGGCTTTGTTTTTGTTTTTTTGTTTTTTTGGAGGGCTAGGGGGAGACCTATCCTCAATTCTAAGCGGGGGGATGTTTTTTTGGAGGGCTATAGGGGGAGACCTATCCTCAATTCTAAGCGGGGGGAAATAGCCTATTCTCATTTTTCCTCAGGTTATCAGGTGGCGTCCGTGTCAATATAAGTATTTTGTGAGTTGAGACATTCATTTGGACTTGAGTAGTGCTTTGTGGCAGCTGTCATCTACAAACCTTTTTATGATAGGGGATGCAGGGAGGGGTGATTATTCTCTCTGAGAGCTAAGAACTAAACCAGGAAAGTGCTGAGCCTGAAATACCAACACATGTTTCAAGCTGTTCTAGTAGTATGTTATAATCAACAGTGTCAAAGGCAGTACAAAGAATGAGTAATAACAGTGTAAATAGGAAAACATCATTAGGTGTAGCAAAGGCCATCTCAATAGAGTGATCAACCCTAAATCTTGACTGAAGAACTTCAAATTGACTTTTGGTGG
Organism: Hippocampus comes; assembly: GCF_001891065.2. Taxonomy (NCBI): domain Eukaryota; kingdom Metazoa; phylum Chordata; class Actinopteri; order Syngnathiformes; family Syngnathidae; genus Hippocampus; species Hippocampus comes. Next base: position 5,715,273 of record NW_017805824.1, read on the forward strand.
CCATGTAGTCGTTAAGGAACGCTCCCCCCGCCGCTAACCTTGACCAACCAGGGGGCCGCGGCGCTACGGTATCGGCGCGTCTAGTTAAGCTGTTTCACTGCAACTTTTCAAGAATTTTTGCAATAAACAGGAGATTTAAAACCGGCCCGTAATTACACAGACTCTGTAGGTCAAGTTTTTGTCATCTAAGTGGGGGTTGAATAAAAGCCATCTTAAAAGCTGCTGGAACATTAATAATATTTATGATGGAAGGTCTTAAGATCATAAGCAAATTCATTAACGAGTTTGCCAGGAAGTGGGTCAAGTATTTTTTTTAATTGTGGGAGGGTTGTCAGACAATTATGAGCCTTAATGCCCCTATTAACATCAGTAATTGTGGGCCTCGCCGGAGGTTAAGTATTGTTGTTCTTAACCTCATCCCTAATGAGCTGAATCTTCTGAATAAAAAATTGCAAGAAATCATGAGCTGAATGGGGGGAGTTATCAAATTGTCTGAAATGCCGCAGCAAGTGGTTCAAATGGGGAATTCATCTAAATATTAAAGTCACGCATAATGAATATATTATCTGCGTGAGTCACTAAATCCAGGAAATTCATCTAAAAAGCCAGAGTATGGGCCAGGGGGACGGCAGATAATGGCAAGATAAAATGCCAATAAGGCTATGGATCATATAAGGACATTTCAAATGTTACTTTTGAAGACGTTGTTTGAAGGGGGCTAAGTTAGAGAGCAGATTCAGAAATAAGGGCAACACCCAAGCCCTTATTACGAGGACATACAACATGTGAACTTACAAAGTTTGGAAAAGAGGCTTTATTTAGTTGTTAAAAACTCAATTAGGTTTTAAACAGGTCTTAAGAAGACCGATCACGATAAGATTATGGTCTCTGATAAGGGAATTAACTAGCAAGTCTTTCGAGGAGACTGATCTAATATTTATAAGACAGTTTTTCAATAAAGTTGTCGGAACTCAAATATTCCTCATCACAGGATTTCGAATCGCAATAGTAATAAGATTGCCTGGGTCCCGTACTGTACTTCAAGTGGCTCTGTAGGTGCATTGGGATGTTAACACAGTTGGAATCTGATCATTTGTAAACTTGAGATTACATTTTTAGGGGCGAACACCGTGTCATTGATTCGACCGGCCAAGGAAGGATGTTTAAACTCGTCGCATATTACCATCTCAGAAGAATTATGTCAGTTTGCAAAACAGAAGTAGGTAATGAATCAGTGAACTTGGATTGCTCATTCACATTCAGATCATTTCTTAGGAAACATTTTCTCTCCACGCCACATGCTTCCATGAACAATGATGGTGGTAAAAGTGGGTCATCTGTGTTGCCTGCAAATGAACTTTACTCACTTCTGCTGTAATGCTGAAGATGGCTTGACCGTCATATTGAAAATACAGAGCAGGAGTGAAGAATGATTTCAGTGTTCAGGGATAACAGATGAGACCCCGTTAGATTTGGGTGGAGACGATCTAGTTTGAAAAGGTCCCGTCTATAGAGGAAAGAGGTGAAGTTGTCCCCATAAGGGATGCGAGGCAAGGCAGTGCAAAGAATGAGTAATAACAGTGTAAATAGGAAAACATCATTAGGTGTAGCAAAGGCCATCTCAATAGAGTGATCAACCCTAAATCTTGACTGAAGAACTTCAAATTGACTTTTGGTGGCCATGTAGTCGTTAAGGAACGCTCCCCCCGCCGCTAACCTTGACCAACCAGGGGGCCGCGGCGCTACGGTATCGGCGCGTCTAGTTAAGCTGTTTCACTGCAACTTTTCAAGAATTTTTGCAATAAACAGGAGATTTAAAACCGGCCCGTAATTACACAGACTCTGTAGGTCAAGTTTTTGTCATCTAAGTGGGGGTTGAATAAAAGCCATCTTAAAAGCTGCTGGAACATTAATAATATTTATGATGGAAGGTCTTAAGATCATAAGCAAATTCATTAACGAGTTTGCCAGGAAGTGGGTCAAGTATTTTTTTTAATTGTGGGAGGGTTGTCAGACAATTATGAGCCTTAATGCCCCTATTAACATCAGTAATTGTGGGCCTCGCCGGAGGTTAAGTATTGTTGTTCTTAACCTCATCCCTAATGAGCTGAATCTTCTGAATAAAAAATTGCAAGAAATCATGAGCTGAATGGGGGGAGTTATCAAATTGTCTGAAATGCCGCAGCAAGTGGTTCAAATGGGGAATTCATCTAAATATTAAAGTCACGCATAATGAATATATTATCTGCGTGAGTCACTAAATCCAGGAAATTCATCTAAAAAGCCAGAGTATGGGCCAGGGGGACGGCAGATAATGGCAAGATAAAATGCCAATAAGGCTATGGATCATATAAGGACATTTCAAATGTTACTTTTGAAGATGTTGTTTGAAGGGGGCTAAGTTAGAGAGCAGATTCAGAAATAAGGGCAACACCCAAGCCCTTATTACGAGGACATACAACATGTGAACTTACAAAGTTTGGAAAAGAGGCTTTATTTAGTTGTTAAAAACTCAATTAGGTTTTAAACAGGTCTTAAGAAGACCGATCACGATAAGATTATGGTCTCTGATAAGGGAATTAACTAGCAAGTCTTTCGAGGAGACTGATCTAATATTTATAAGACAGTTTTTCAATAAAGTTGTCGGAACTCAAATATTCCTCATCACAGGATTTCGAATCGCAATAGTAATAAGATTGCCTGGGTCCCGTACTGTACTTCAAGTGGCTCTGTAGGTGCATTGGGATGTTAACACAGTTGGAATCTGATCATTTGTAAACTTGAGATTACATTTTTAGGGGCGAACACCGTGTCATTGATTCGACCGGCCAAGGAAGGATGTTTAAACTCGTCGCATATTACCATCTCAGAAGAATTATGTCAGTTTGCAAAACAGAAGTAGGTAATGAATCAGTGAACTTGGATTGCTCATTCACATTCAGATCATTTCTTAGGAAACATTTTCTCTCCACGCCACATGCTTCCATGAACAATGATGGTGGTAAAAGTGGGTCATCTGTGTTGCCTGCAAATGAACTTTACTCACTTCTGCTGTAATGCTGAAGATGGCTTGACCGTCATATTGAAAATACAGAGCAGGAGTGAAGAATGATTTCAGTGTTCAGGGATAACAGATGAGACCCCGTTAGATTTGGGTGGAGACGATCTAGTTTGAAAAGGTCCCGTCTATAGAGGAAAGAGGTGAAGTTGTCCCCATAAGGGATGCGAGGCTGTAACAGTGTCCTTTGAGCCAAGTGTGGAGTTGCCTGATGCGGCAAAATTTCTCGTCCCCAAAGTATGGAGGAGCAAAGGGCCCCCAAACTATGACCCGCTTTTTGAATCCAGTATGGTGTTTAGAAGTGAGATGGAGTCATTTGTAAGTCTCTGCGACTGCTGCAATTTGTGGTTGCACGCTCCAACGTGGGCAACCACGGCGCAGAAGGTGGCACGTTCAGACAGCGGCTGGGGAATTACATCATTAATATCTTTGATTCTAAGTATTGCTACTCAATGTGTTTCGATAAGGTGCATGGTGTTTGTCTCTTACTCGCCACACAACTTTGACCTGCTCTACATGAATGGGAACATTAAAGAAGAGGGATGAATACAAATCTTTGTCAAAGATAATAGCAATACCATTGCATCCATGTTTCTACATATAACTGCCACCGCTGACTGTGGGATGAGTCATCTGTTTCAACTTGGTCTCTTATGACAGGCCTTTGCAGCCAGCTGAACAAAGGCAGACATCATCAGTGCGACAGTGATAAGTAGGACACTCACATATATACTGCAACTGTATTTTATGTTGCTGAGCTAGAAGAAGACAAAGAATGACCAGCTTGTACCTAATATCTAAAGAGCTCCTCAGTGGCTCCGTGGTGCTATTTATTTCTGAGGATAGTTCATTTATTTTTAATGAACTTCATTCATCTGCATGTCCTCATTTCTTGAATGTTAAAGCCTTGCAGGGTTTGCACTTTAATGTGGCATGATATCTCATATGACAGAAATTACCGCTTTACTTTAAGTTTCAAGTTGATCTTTCACTGCACTGACATGAATCAATGTTCCTTTTTTGGATTTTATACATTAAAGCGATGACAGAATCCTGCCGAATGACTAATGATGGAAACTTTGAAACACTGACGAACTAAGTAAGCCCTGCCAGAAGTGGTTTTTGGTCCGTCATCTGGATCGTCACTAACCCCAGTGGTGGGAAGTCCATCAGTTCCGACAGAGTGTCACCAATGGACTGATGGAAACACGTTCCACGTGTCTCACACGCGTTTGTTTTTGGGGGTGACGACACCGGTGTTGATTTGAGTGTAGGGAAGTCCTCTTACAGAAAAAAAAAAAATAATCAACATTGCTCGTCAATCTGGTGATGTGGTTGCGTTGGCTGCTAAACCTCGGTTTCCATTCTCCAAGCCTGCTTCTATTTTAGGTCATCCCAGCCAGCAAAGGAAGCTGGCGGTTTTGTATACCTTTTAGTCCCACAGAACACAATGACATTGCCTCATATTGTTTTTATTTCACCACTCTTTGTATTTCTCTTTTTTTTTTTCAAACTCCTTTGTGTCAGTTTGTGCTGCACCTCTGTGTGACGTAGTGACCGGGACAGCCTAAAATAATTAATGTAATAAAGCGCGATGTTGGGCAATGTCAGAAAACTACAAACAATTGTTATAAAAATCCACATGCACACCTCTACGGTAAAGCCACCTACATCAGTGTTTCATCCATCAAGTTAAGTTTCCCGTCAATCTTGAGCAAAATGGGTGTATGTCAGTGACACACTGGCGGACCTTCCGTCAGTACTGACGGAATGCCCACCTTTGTAAGAGAGTATATAAACAGGGAATCATTTTGGACGGGTTAGATCGCATCTGTGTTGTTGACGAGTCTCCATTGCGGTATGTTGATCTTTCTTTCAATCGGTCCACACATTTTGCTGAAGAAGCTGGTTGGGTTCAATCTCAATCCTTTCTTAAGTGGTGCCACTCCTTTTTATCCAAAAGATCACAGCGTGTGAGATTTAACTCTGTACTCTCTGATGATGTTATGTGTAACACAGAGCCACCCCAGCACTGAGTGAACTCGGTGCACCCTATTTACAAATGACTGTATTAGCTCCCAACCAAATCAGTATGTTGTCAAATTCTCAGATGACACAGCTATTCTTAGTCTGCTCACTAGTGACTCTGACATCAGTAGCCACTGTGCCAGGATTGGCACATTTGTTGACTGGTGCAATGAGCAGTCCTGAGCATAAATGTGAAAAAAAAAAACTGAGGAAATGGTATATGCCTCTAAGTTTGTATGGATTTTGGATGAGTGTTGTGTTAGTCTGCGCTGTATTTTGTCCACACTGCATTGTCCAATGTATGTCGCAGCATGGGCTTGTCCTCCAAGACAAGTTTCTCCTGCGGGAGACCAAATAAAGTCAAATTCAAATTCTTATATCATTAAACCTGTTAGAATTTGACTCGCACTCCTCTGTCTGGTCTTTCAAAATACAGCAAGGACTAAGGACAAAGAGCCAGAAGAGGTTCAGTTGGAACCTATCAAAAGAAAGAATGAATACAAACACATTTAATGTATTCTTTACACTTTTTTAACCCGGAAGAAAACATTGAGATTGTCTTGGCCAAGGCAAATACCACTAAATACAGGTGATCATCTCATCAGTACGCAAACAACACAAAATGCAATCAGTACTGTACTCTAATTTGGAAAAATCCCTCTGACTGAGTCACATTTCTTTCCCTTCATTTTTCTTTTTTAACTGAAATATTTGGTGCCTATTAACTGCATAGTGAATAGTAACAAACGACTTCAGTGCTTCAGTGACCCTCTGTGCCACCTGCAGCACATTCTCTCAGTTGTTGTACTTGCTACTAATGAGTGGAAATTGCTACAGCTGAGAGAGGTCGAGGAACCTGGCCATCAAATGAATATCAAACTCAGCCAAAGTCAAACCACTTCATTCCAAGTCTCAGAAAAAGAAGTGCAACACCTCTGTATTGCCTGGAGGCAGATGGGATCACCAATCCGCTGCAGTTAGAAACTTGACTTGGAACAGACCAGCTCACCAGCGATGTTCTATATGCCCGTAGCGAGTGTTCTTTAGTAGGAAATGTGACATCAATTGACCCATTTTGAATACATTCTTCAGCAACTGAAATCAAGCGTAGACACTTGAATGAAGGGTGATAGCATGAAGAGAAAGGTTCAAACAAAAATTATACAGAAAATGAATTATGTTGTTCACATTTAGTACATTGAAATGACATGGCATTTGTCAAGTAAGGGCCAGCTCAATGTATTCATGTGCTATTCCTGCATGAACATAAAGAAATAGATGACGGTTGGATGTTGGGTATATCAGGAGCAAGAATAAGCACAATCATGAACTGTACTTTATCTTCTAAAGCAGGGGTGTCAAACTAATTTTTGTCGCGGGCCAGATTTCAGTTACAATTTCCCTTGGAGGGCCATTATGACTGAAACCATATGAAGAAGTCAAGAATAACGGTTTATTCATCTATTGTTTAAGTTACTGTAATGAGGGGTTTGGTAACAAGAAAATGCGGACAGTATCACTCTTATTTGTTACAAATGAGAATTTGAAATTTGGGGAGAGATTTTAGCAAGCATCATGAAAGTTGACAACTTTGATTTGCTTTCGCGGGCCACATAAAATTATGTGGTGGCCCCTGGGCCTTGAGTTTGACACATGTGTTATAAAGTGTACAAGGTAAAAGAAAACCTAATCTGAAGATTTTACATGCCTGCCAATTACCTCAGCTTGGCCTCATAGCCACCTACAGCCCCAGAGCAGAGTAAAACAGTCAGTGCCGCCTTGTGATCCTGTTTATGAAGGAAAATGTGATGAAAAGATTGAATTAGTATTACTTGTATCTCATGGTTCGTAGGCAGTTTGCAGAAATGGGAAAAGAATGGCACCAATACAAACAAGTGACATTCAAAACACCATTGATTTTGACTTCCACCTCCTCCCTCCAGGGGCTAGCCACAACGAATCATTCACGTGATTAGTTTGGACTTTTATTTATTTATTTTTTATACCGGATGCCATTCCTGACACAACCCTCCAGTTTATCCTACGGCTTTGAGCAGCGCTGGGCTGCTCCATGCAGTGGCTCGGGAACAACAAAATTCTATTAAATAGAACATTTTTGCCATGTTCAAGGTGAAAGTTTCCAGTAGCAAAGTGGTGGTTGGAAAAAATTGGGTTTGAAGCATGAATCATGCTTGAATGAATCATCATCGAATGAATCAATGAAGCATGACTCATCAAAATGTCTCGAGAGGGAAGAAATTTCATCTGTGCTGTATGTTGCAACATACAGCACATTTGACAATAAAGTTGTACTTGGCTTGAATCATCTTTTATGTAGAATGTATCAACTGGGAGGAAAATTATAAAGCTGGGATCTGAAATGATATAGTTAAATACATAAAGTATTTGCATTTTATGTAGTTGCTTTGTTCTTTTCCCACATATTATTTGCTTAAATAGTGACTTTAATTTGACGTGTTTGGTTAACAACAAAACAGTATTTTCTACTGCAGTCATACCTGGAGGCGACGAAAAAGAAACGTCGATTGTTTGCTGCCATCTTTTGTCGTAATATTGCATTACAGATAATGGTTGACCCTGATACGCTGGTCAACAGCATTTAATCAGTACTGTAATGGCTTTATGTGTCCCTAAACGTATTTTTGACGCAAAAAATGTTTTTACAAAGTAGCATATCCGTTTTTGAAAGCTTTTCATTTTTTGTTTTTAACTTTGTCCTCTAAATGCTTGCACAATATGGGTTTTCACCCTGCGTTTATTTTATAGCGATGACGTGTCATTAAAAAAAAAACACCGGTGTTGATGAACTGACGCCTTATTCGTTTATTTGCGTCGCTGATTCAAGTGAACAAATTTTGACCAATGTGATTAATAACATGTGTGAATACCTTCGGCATTCTCACAAAAATAAAATTAATACAATAACTACTTGACACAAAGAAGTAGCTTCCTGTGTCCAAGGTTTCTTGACTAGTGGTCTTCAGGACAAGCAGTTTATCAAAACCCATTGACTCAAATAAGCTGTAGATTGTATACTGATGGTATTAATATTAACAACGCTTGGCAGTATAAGCAGAGTACAATCATTTTTTTTCTTTTTTAATGTCAAAATAAATGTTAATTTATTCTTTCGATCATAATCCCATTGGGATAGAGACCGACTACGAGTTGAATACAACAAAACTACACAGAGTGACAAGTGAAATATATGACTCTCATGATATTGTGCATTATATACGTACCATTGTATATGGGTCGCAAATAGATATGTAAAAAAAATCGTCACTGTCAAAGCAAACTCGAAGAAATGTGGTCAGAATAAAGTCGAATCTTTGACTTCCGGGAGTAATAAATACTTTCAAGTTTAAAACTTTGAAAAAAATGTTGCATTTACGTTAAACGAGCCACTCAGATAACATGAAGGCATTGATCACGACAGTATTTTTTATGTAATTATTATCCATACAATATTGTGCACTTGATTTTTTACAGATATACTGTATCAAACAATTTCTGGGCATGAGTGTTTTCATTTAGCTTTAAAGAGTTGTGGTCGCGTTCCGTACAATGGGCTCATCTCATTTATCTAATCTCAGCATCCTCGCCCGTCACCTTGCTTTTTACATGCTAGCACTTTCATCCATCCGAACTGTTATCCAAACGAGGGTCGCGGGCTGGAGCCTATCCCATGTATTCGGGACCTTCGAAACAGTAAGCTGCTTCATCAGTAACCATGAGCCAAAGAAAGTTTTTCTGGTATCATTTACTACCCCAAAATAAAACAGACACTCAGCAAAATGTGTATTGAAACTAAAGTTACCGAAAAAAATGACACAAACGTGGATTATAACTACAGGTATTTAATTTTAAAACCTGCGTCCTTGATGGGACTGATGGTACACGCCCATTTTCATTTACACAAACGTGGATTATAACGACAGGTATTTAATTTTAAAACCTGCGTCCTTGATCAATAATATCCAGCTGCAGACTCCAATAATATCCAGCTGCAGACTCGGAGGAGGTAGTACGTCACCCTGGAGGAGCTACAGGACTTCCGCGGAGAGTACGTCAGACGTCCCTCTATTCAAGCTAGCCCGTGGAAGTTCCTCATTGCTACGTCCTCGCACCTCAGTGTGCGTTAGCGAGAGTAAATGAAGACCTTTCTCTTCAGTCATGAATAGGACGCAGCTGAAGCGGTCCAGTATTTTGAGAATGGCTGGTGTGGAAATGGTGAACCGAGACGGAATCGAGGAGACCTTCCTCCTCCGGGCTGCGAGGATCGCAGCTGTGGTAGCAATGTACTGGTTCGTCTCCATAACAATGGTGTTCCTCAATAACCACCTTTTGGACAACCACGACCTGGACGCACCGCTATTTGTGACATTCTACCAGTGCGTTGTGACTGTGGTGCTCTGCTGGCTGATGCAGTTGTTGTCTGCCGTGTGCCCGCAACTGATCGATTTCCCGTCGGTCAAATTTGATGTGAAGACGTCCCGCGAAGTTCTGCCCCTGTCGGTGGTCTTTATCAGCATGATAACATTCAACAACCTGTGCCTGAAACACGTCGGAGTGGCCTTCTACACTGTGGGACGTTCCCTCAGCACTGTATTTAATGTGTTGCTGTCGTATGTGGTCCTGAGGCAGACCACTTCCTTCAAAGCCATATCGTGCTGTGGGATCATTCTAGGTACGTCGGTTCATATTTCACTTAGTCTTTTGAGTAAACACGTTAGGAAACCTGAACTGGTCTTGTGATCGTAAACGCACACTACCAAAAACAACATACTGAATTGCAACATTCTGCTATTATCACTATCAAACAAATGGCATTGGAAATGACACTATTTAAACTATTTAAAAGTAACCAAGTCTTTTTTTTAAAAGTAACTTATTTTTTTTTTTTTTTTTTTTTTTTTTTTTT
>NW_017805824.1:5725346-5780119 GCF_001891065.2 Hippocampus comes
GATATGACTGGTTAGCACATCCGCCTCACAGTACAGAGTTCAACTTTGAATCTGGGCTCCGCCCTTCATGTGTTGAGTTTGTTCCCCCCCTGCCTGCATGGGTTTTTCTCCAGGTAATCTGACGGCTCTTGCCAGTCAACGTGGGGCACGAGTGCCGCGAGCACAGCCGGTGCTAAACGCTGGCAACGGGCGCCGTACAATACAGTATTAGCTTAATGAAGTGTTTTTTAGCGCACTTAATTAACATTTGAACGTTATTTTAGGACGCCGGTGTGTCGTTGACATCAGTACCAACAGTTTGTGACATCAATAAAAATGCCCTAAACATAGTCTGGAAGACAAGTCATGCCAGCTGTGACATGTTTCTGCGAACAACTTCTCAATAAAAGCATTCCAAGGCATTGATGTCCATATATTATTTGGTGAGGTATTATTTTGAAGTCGGCCTTCTTTGCCGTGTTACTGCCATGGATAGCATGAACAAATGTTGCTGCAGTTAGCTTGATTTCTTCCTGAAAATGTACATGCAAATAAGCGTGTACTCGAGGCAGAAAAATACATGCCTCAAGCAATTTTTGACCAAGGTACCGGAATTACTCAATGACTCGCTTCAGCCCTAATGAAGACATCATCCTGCTTGTGTTGTTTCTCAGGTGGATTCTGGCTCGGCGTGGACCAGGAAGGCATAGCGGGCTCCCTCTCCTGGTCAGGTGTCTTCTTTGGCGTAGTCGCCAGTGCCTGTGTGTCTCTCAATGCCATCTTCACAAAGAAAGTGATGCCTGCAGTGGACGCAAATATCTGGAAACTATCCTACTATAACAACATCAATGCATGCATCCTCTTCCTCCCACTCATCCTTGTATTTGGAGAGGTGGGCCGCATTACCAGGTTCAGCCGCCTCACTGATCTGTGGTTTTGGGCCATGATGACACTTGGAGGGGTGTTTGGGTTTGCCATCGGTTATGTCACAGGCTTGCAGATCAAGTATACCAGTCCGCTAACTCACAATGTCTCAGGGACTGCAAAAGCCTGTGCTCAAACTGTTATTGCAGTGTTGTACAACTCCTCCAGTAAAACCGTTCTGTGGTGGACCAGTAACATGTTGGTTCTAGGAGGGTCTTCAGCCTACACGTGGATCAAGAGCCGAGAAATGAAGATGACTCCCTCCGGGCCTCAGGATTTCGCCAAAGAAAAATTGATACCTGGAGAGAAAGCAAACACAGGGGTATAGCCCCCCCCCCAAAAGAAAACAAATCATAAATATTAAAATTTAATTCAATATTTTGTCTGCTCTTTTTGTATCCATAATGTGAAATGCACTTTTGTAGTCATTTGAGGTTTAATCACACTGCGTTTATACTGTAATTTCAGGTCACTTTTTTTGTCTTTAAATTTAACACTTGTGGTTCCTTGACACTTGCTAGTTAAATTCACTTCATACTGAGGTTGTTACTTTATTTATGCTTTACAATTGGCTCACAGCACAAAGCAACAAAATTGACTGAGCGATGGCATCTATCTAAAAAAAAATACTTGAACGTAGGTGTACTGTACGTAAAGGTACCAACGAACAGTATTTATTTCGGGGGTTATGCTACAGTTGCCTTTACAATCACTGACTAATCTAGTAATGTTCATGTTACCGCCAGATGTTTAAAAACATGGTATTTCATAAACATGAGTATCATTTTCAAATAACAGTTTGTGTGCAAATAACAGTCAGCATATAAATGTCTATTTCAATTGCCCATATTTGTTAGGTTAATATTTGTGGGGTCAAATCCTTTTGCGCCCTCTAGTGTCCACGGGGCCCATAGCGTTTGCCTAACTCACCAAATGAGGGAGCAGGACCTGCTGCCATCACACAAAAACACTTTGAAGGGAGCGTTTGTTAGTTTTTTTGTTTTTGTTTTGGTATATATATTGTATGAAATAAATCAAACAAGTCGCTGATGGTGTTGTGGTACACTTGCGGGACTTGTGTGTGGACAGTGTGGGATCGGATCCCAGTCAGTGACAATATGGGTGTGAATGGTCGTTTGTCTCTATATGTGCCTTGCGACTGACTAGCGACCACTTCAGGGTGTAGTTTGTCTTCTGCCCAAAGTCAGCTTCAGCAAATCCCCGCGACCCTGTTCAGGATCAGCGGTATGGAAAATGGATGGATGGATGGATGGAGGGTTAAATAAAAAAAAAAAGTTTAATCAAATTACTGTGCTTTTGACTGATTGCTGTTTGGAGATTCTTCTATTTAAAAAAAGATCCTCGTAGCAGTGGCCAACAATGCAACAATTGCAACAATGAATCACGTGACTCATTTTAACCTCGACATGTTTTGACAACGGGCATGTGAGCAAATAAAAACATGATGAATTATCGAACACACTCTGTGCCACCTTTGCAAAACGTGCTAAAGTCAATGGGTAAAATGTGCTCAATATCTTGAACAGAGAACGCCTGAATTTTAGGCGAGCTCCAACCAATTGCGTATCTGGCTTGTGTTTTAGTTAAAGGTCAAGAGTGAAGCCAACTTGGCCAACCATCTTTTGACTAATACTTAAAGCTGAAACTATTTCAAGCATAGCTTTGTTTGTTTGTTTTTTTTTTTGTTGTTGTTTTAACATAACCCACCCAGATTGATAGTTAAAACCATTGCAACGCGCTTAACAACGAAAATGCTTTTGTTCGGCAACCTCTGGCAAGTGACGTCGTTTACAGAAGGCCGAGTACCAGTCAGCCGTTGCAATGCATTGTTGATTGTCCCGTTAACTGCTCTTTGCCAATATTATCGAATTATTCGGCGAAATGCCTCGGCACTGTGTGGCGATGATGCGCTGTTCACGTTCAGGCAAACCGTTGTTTGAGTGACCAAAAGAATCGTCCGAAATGAATTTCACACCGGTGACGACGAGCATTCTTGTTAAAAACACTTCGAAGACATCTGTTTTCTCAACCGGATTTGCAAAAAATGTAGGTGGGGTAATTATTTTGTAACTCTGGCTGTTTATGAAAACATTTGATCCAAAGTATTATACGTATAGATGGATGTAATCATGTACAAACATATTTCAAACTATATTAGTGCATGGATGGAATCTTCTGCAATGATTTTGCAACTAAAAATGCTGCTGATATAATTCGTGGAGTGGTCGACAATGCAACAGAGCTACTTTAGCAATGACAATGTAGGACACCAACACACTATAACGTGTGATCTCAGTGCTAGTGGGAATAGATTGACCAAATAGGTACAGTAATCCCATCGTGCACAATTTACAGCACAGCAAAGCATAGAATTGCAAACAATAACTTTATGCTAATAACTGCTGCTCATATAGTTTACCGTTGTTCTAATCCCGATGCGTCTCGTCTCCACTCCATGTCGGGCTGTTCAGACACAACATTTTCCGCATCCTGAGCATTTGCGTGTACATGTATGGTCCAACGTACAACTTTCCAACAACCTCCTCTTCCTCTAACTCAGGGGTGTCAAACTCATGTCACATTGTGGGCCACATACGGCCTCGGTAGATGTCTAGTGGGCCGGACCATTAAAATTATTCCATACTCTGCTATAAATAACCAAAATAATATATCTTTGAAGGAAAATTTTGAAATTTAATGAATAGATCTTTTACAAAACATTTCATAAAGCACCTTAGATTTCCTTAGACAAATGTGCCATTTACTTTGATCATTCACATATATGCATTGCAACTGTAAGTACTGTATTGACATGTCCTTGAAAGCGTCTGCTGTGTTGGGTCTGTCTCAGTTACAGACTGAGACTGCTGTTGTCTTCTTCTCTGATCAAGAGTGTGTCCCCTAGCGGATACTCTATGAATTGCACCTTATTAAAAATATTCATTCCGTGTCTTTATAATGCATTTTTTTCACTTTTAAATTATCCTGCGGGCCTGATTGAACCTCCTTGGGGGTCGGTTATGGCCCGCTGGCCGTATGTTTGACACCACTGCTCTAAATCTTCAAACACCTCGACCCCCTCAGATAAATTTAAAACGTCACTTTTTTCTGAATCGATTTCCGACTGGCTTTGTACACGGCGGCCGATCCGCGGACCACTGCGTGTGGGCCGGCCTGGCTGGGTCAGCTGGTGCTCCTTGCGGCGGCGATGTTGCCGGCGTCAACTATTTCGAGTCGCTAAATTCAGTTTAAATTCATCTCTCCTTTTATTATTTATTATTTTATCTGTGGTTTTATTGATCTTGTTTTGATTGTAAAGTGTCCTTGAGTGTTTTGAAAGGCGCTTATAAATGTAATGTATTATTATTATTATTATTACTTACCATCATGAGCCCCACTATTGTTGTTTTAAAGTGACATCACACAATACAATTACTTTATCAAATTCGCGAAATAGAAAATATTTTTTCATCCTTTATTTCATGTATTTTGTTTAATTATTTTATTTGTGAAAAATATTTCAATTGGGATTTTCTCAAATTACTTCCCAGGTGACGTTTAAAAAAAAGAGTAAAATCATGCGTGGTGATACTATGATCTGAAATTTTATTTAAACATTGTATTGCTAGTCCGATCAACCGTACGAGCGCTGCGTAGAGCCGAGATTCAAATCCTAAAACCCAGAACTGTGAGGCAGATGTGCTTACTACGAGTTTATGGCTCAGAAAGCCAGTAGTACGTGTTTTTACAGTGTTTCCAAAATGATTGTTCACTGTCTTTTTACCTGATGGTTAAATGAACCTGTAATTGTGTTCTCACTTCTCAGAAAATAAAATGCAAACGACTTGCTTCGCTGTTGTAATTCCACATTTTGACACTTGATAGCAGCAACACTTCACTTCAGTGGATAACACAACTCGAGCTGATTCCTATTGCATTTCATCTTGACCAAACCCTATTTTGCCATGAAAATCACATTTTGCAACCCCCAACACATCCAACCAACCACCCAAAATGAACCACACTAGAGTTCAGTTAAATACAAAGCAAACACAGATGATGAAGTTCAGTTTTTCGATGCAATTATATTGAAAGAAAAAGCAAAGCTTTTTGTGTTTACCTTTCATTTGCTCTCAGTATTTTTCCAACCACTATTTTTCCCTGGCTCAAGCAGAAATTGCCACTTAGAGTCCCATCTGTCATCTGTCAGGTTGACAAACACAAGGAAACAAATGGATCCCTTTTGCAATTTTTGCATTGCAAAAGAAAATTATACTTGTCGATAAATTCTGCCTGTTTGTGTTTTTGAGCACTGCGTGCCAGAATCCCAATTTTCCTGAAATATGAAACCGCTTTTAAACAAAGCTATCTAGAAATGGCCAGAGTGTCATGAATGTCATTCACATCTCTGCCTGTCCACTGTAGCCAAAGTCCATGTCCATGGTTATTAAAGAGGCTGGCTGCTGGTTTCTTTTCCGCGGCTGCCTGTTCCTTTTACATTCCAATTGAATCTGCTCAAATGTCTTATTAATAACTCCAACAGGATGTGGAAAGCAATTACGAGGCACACATTTGATAGAAATGTGAGTAAGCCTGCAGAGGCTCCATTTAGCCCTCTCAGGGTCACGAAATGGAGAGTAGAAATGGTGAGCACGGACCATGTTTGCCAGAGCTGATTTTTGCTCAGCTTCCGTGGAAAGAATACCATTCAATCTCCAAAACAGACAATGTTGTATTATTATGATTAATTATCTCCATTTGTTGTCTGCTATGCTTGTCTGGCCTTGTCGTTTCAGAGTGTGGGCTTTCTGTTTCTCTCATCATGAATGTGTTTTGTTCTAATGTTTCTGCTCTTATGAGGATTTTTATCTCACCGAAGCTACGCCGTTAATCAAAAAATAATTACAGCATGAATGAACAACGATAACCTGTTGATGTTACCTAACAGATAGCTCAACTTCACCATCAATGAATTTGAGTTTGATTTCAAATAAAGGGATGACAAATTGGTCGATATCAGATGAGAGTCGGGGCAATATTTGCCCAATTTAAATTTGATGCAACAAGAGAGAGGTATAAAATCCAAGGTCTTGAGGTACACATTGATATAACTCTACCAGTTTTCTTTCCTTTTCTTTTGGGCAAATAATCTACAATTGTCCGACAAACTGTGATGCGTACCAGTACTGCATTATTATACAATAGTTGACATTGCACTTCTTCAGCTTGAAGCTCACAATTATTTTGTGGCATGTTTAAAATAAATAAATAAATAAATAAATAAAAACTAATGTAAATCCAAGTACAGGGGTAAAAACATGTCTTGGCCGCTTGCTGATTTCTTTTACAATAACTATATACAACTTACAACATACAACTTTTTTTTCCAAGAAAGAAAGACTCCACTTGTAATTGGAATTAAACCCTGTTGCTTTGCCATTCTGCATTAAACCTGCACAGGTATGGATGTCTACCTTTTAGGCAGCGTCTTAGTTTCTATGGGTAAATACTGCATGTACAATATGAGTGCGTCAAGGCAAATGTGCATGTGAGGTCAGGTGTTCGTGAGTTCCCATGCAGACAGTCCAACGTGCTGTCATTGAGGAACACACTGAGAGGATTTGCTAAACATAGCTCTTACTCCTAAAATGCAGACACCTGCCGCGTCACTTTACAGCTTTGAGCATGACATTAAGCAAAGCAATTTAACAATAACGTGGGCTCGAGCCAAAATGTATGAAAATAGGTGTAAAAGTATGCACAGCACCCAAGTGGGAGTTTATTCTTTTGCGACATAACAGGTCTTGCAGCATATGGCTTCAGAATGCAGCCGCCACTAAACATTACAATCACTATTGCACAGGAGGGATATATTAAAGAAAAATAATACAAATTGATATCGGATATATTTTTTATTATTAGTTTGCATGACAATTTAATTTATCAAGGTCCTGTACTATTTAAACTCTTCATCTTTCTTGCTCAAACCGGTGTAAACATGAAAAAGCCTTGTGATTTATTGTGAGAGAACAAGCCACCCAGACTGAAGAAGAACTACTGTTCCCACGTTTGAACTCTCCACCCTCTGTCTAAGCATTAGAGTACGCATAGCGCATGTGCTGGTAACATGTATACCCATTCGTTGGAGTTTGCAAATGGGGAGGTGCAAGCATCTCTCGAGCAGACTTTTGCAGAGGAACCTTCTACATAAGAGACGTCATTCCTTGTAAAAAAAAAAAAAAAGTTATCAAATATTAGCCAAACAGCTCAGAAAATGACAAAGTAAATTTGCAGTTATCGTGAGTAGGAACATCTACAAATTTGAAGAGGATAAGACACTCAACAGGTGAGCATGTTTCATTGGGAGTCATGTTATTGAATACATATTTCTGGACACACACAAGCAGCAAGCCGGTTTCTCCCATGCACGCCGTTTTAATCTGGTATTATGCTAGAGCTTGCATGAATGAAGGGATGGTGTCTGAATGTATCAAATGCAATAGAGTTACAGTTTTCATGTATTCATGTTCTGTATTCGGTACACTGTATCAATAGCAGCTCACTGTCGTCCAGTATTAAATCGTTCCTGTTCCTTTGAACTTTGGGAAAAGGACTTTGAAGGTACTCATGACTGTATTCCACCCCCGGGCGAATGTATAATAGCAGGTCAGATCAGGAAGCAGCTAAATGCTTAACTTTGACATAGAGTCCCCAAAACAATCTGGGTAATACTTCACAAGTGCCACTGATAAATTTAAGAGCTGAGAGACCAGCAGAGCAAAGATATGGTCATTTTCATTACTTTCTGCATTTGCCAAAAGATAGACGTCATTCGATATTCAAATATCATTGTAATGGACCCGTTATTATAATGAAGTGCTTTTCGTCATATATTTCATGAAAAGTTCAACATGGCAAAGAAAAGTGGAGCAATATCCACATTAGATACACCCTCCTTGAGCAATGTTAAAAATGTGTTATTCAAAATCGATGCGTTTCAACTACAATGCACAGTGCAGTACTGTACCGCTAGCATTAGTTTTTATTTTACCAATTTGAATGATGCTGTACAGCTCTGACATAAATATACACCATTAACACTGCCAACAATCATTAGCACTGAGGAGGGGTGTCAAACTCATTTTTGTCGGGAGCCACTTTGGAGTTATGTGTAGGCCGTTAAGAGAGTGAAACCACAAAAACGTCTTATCACCCCATCGTATTATTGCTGATACAAATTGAAATATTTCTAGTTTTCAAACCAGTCAAGTCAGCTATAATAGTTTGTTCAATTATTGTTTGAGTGGAAAATCATTTGACATTTCAATACAGATTTTAGCACCGATAATGCAAATTGACACACATGATTTGCATTTGCAGGCCACATAAAATGATGTGGCAGGCTGGATCTGGCCCCCGGGTCTTGAGTTTGACACCTGTGACGTAGAGTGTAAAACCATAACAGCGATTCAACAAAACGTTTTAATAAATCCATGTTGTGGGACCTTAATGCTTGGCTTTGTTGACCATGGATGTGAGATTGATTCTATTACTTTGATTTGACCTCTTTTTTTTGGTCTTTTTGGTAACTTGTTGCATTGTTAGTCGTGGTTATTTCGTGTCAGAATCCCACTCATCAGCTATCAGCTCAATATACAGTAATTGTTTGTTGTCCAGTCTTGTCAGTTATGCGTGGGAACCTCAGCTCCCTTTTATATTCCTGCCTGCAAAAAAAAAAAAAAAAATGTTGTTGCTGTTGTTGTTATTGGAGGTCATGTGTTTCAGCCTTTCCATTGAAACAATCACATCTGATACCCAATGAAATATTAATATTGATATTAAATAATATGCAAGTTCTTCTTGTAGGTGCATTGAAAAAAAAAGATCCTTTGGATTTACTTAATTTGAACATGTACATCGGCTGTATATGAAAAAAAAATGTGGTCAGTTGTGTCATTTACTCGTGTTTTCTTAAAAAAAAAAAACCCGGATGATATGTATTAGTTGAACACATTTTAATCAAGTGCAACCAAAAAGCAAGTAATATATTTTTTTCACTGTGTCAGAGGAATGAAGGAATGAAAGGCAGTGAGACCTTGACATGGGATACTATATGTATGATTGTTATATTTTTCCCACTTTGACCCGAAGTCAACATGGTATTGGTGGAAATCAAAAGGCTTACTGGATATTTTGGTTTACAGATACCCTAAAATCCACCCGCTCCTTACAAAACTTCACTATGGTAAAATAATGCATCAACTTTGCATGTGATTATTGGTGTACCTTGAACAGAAACAGTGGTCGCAATAAATGGCCACTTTCAACTGCTTAAGAAGCCATGTTATAAGGAAGCGCGCAACTTTCATCATTGCCACAGTAAGCCGCCACGGGTCAGACCTGACACTGCATCAGGTGTCTTCATCTGAAAGATCACCTGACTTTTCACCTTCGTTGAAACTCATGGAAAATGACCGTTCACAGCTGGCAAGCCCCAAATATGAATGAAGTGGAGATCATTGTCCATTAGGAACGGTGCTAAAATTCCTTTGGAACTCTGCCAGAAGCTATTGTCATGGAGCCCCCAAAGCAGCAGGTCATAACAACAAGATAGTCTTCAACTAACACGAAAGATGTCAGATGTCATAAAGTACAGTATATGGCACGATACTTTCAAAGTGACAGTCCATGCTAAATTTGGATCAGTCATTTGTTTGTTTTATTGGTTAGTTGAAATTGTAAAATAGAGATAATTCGATTAGTTTATTTGAAAGTGCAATTTCACCAAACGCATGAAAAAAAAATTATGGTGAAAAAAATAATCAATTGGAAAATAAATCACTTGACAATTGATGTTACATAATTTTGAGCAGATGATCACAAGTAAAATAAGTGCAATCACATTTATGTTTTTTTTGATTCTGCTTGTCTGAGTGTACAGCACGTGTGCGCTAAACGTAATAGCTTTGAGCTCATACTGATTTCTGAATAAACCATTAAAAAATCATCCCGAAGTGTGAATGTGACAGCACAGGTTGTTTGTCTGTATGCGCCCCGATTGGCTGTCAGACAGTCCAAGGTGTACTCAGCAACACTATGCATTTTTTACTTGAAATAATTTTTTTATTAGAAACACCAAAAATACATTTTCATGCAAGCCAGACCCCACAAAAAGATGCGTTCGCTCCTGTAATTTGCTATCTCTGGTCTAAATCAGTTGATAGGTTGTAAACAATGTCAGGGTTCCACCTGGTTTGGTTTGCGATCACAGTAAAAAGTGCCTCGCTTGCTAAAATATGACACAACAATAAATGCGATTTCATCACAAGAATGTAAACAAGAACACAATTTGCTGGATGGCCTAGCGTTTGCGAAGCGGACAAAGTAGCATGAATCAACACCATACAGAGTGAAACTGTAGTTTGTTGATGAAGTATCTGGACAATCTAGCAAGCTACAAAACAAAGTGTGATGCAATACATGCATGCCACAAACCACAGCCTTGAAAAGTTCATGAACAATATGTATATGGGGATTTTGAAAAAAAAAAACGAGCGGCACTCAATTTGTACCATCATTTGGCTTTAATATGTGGTCCTAAAATCATAACGATGGAATTTGAATTACAAGTGTGAGGTGTTTGGGTGTTTTCTTTCATTCAGGTAAGTATGTTGTCAAATACTACACCCGCAGCCCCGTCCTCTAAGTGTGTCTGATCCATCTCTGTGTGTGCTGGATTAGGATGGCTCAGGACGGATTAGTTAATTATAGACACATGCTGTCTAAGCGTGGTGTGTGTTGTCAGGTGTTGCAGCATGAGGTCGGCTTGGTGTTGAGTGCAGAGAGGAAAGGCGGAGTGAGTTGTGAAATTGCGTGGCGAAATGGTTTGCCAGGTGCTCTGAGCGTGTCTGTTTTCTCACTTTCTAATCTCTGACCGCTGGTATGTCATGGCTCGTTCACATATGATTTTGTGAATGCTAAGAGACAAGCATTCATCCTGAGGATATGCTGCTTTAAAAATAAATACATTTATCACGTCAGGTACAACATTATGACCACTTAGCTGAATTGGACAGCCGAAATATATAATCTATTTCGCTATCTATCTAGCTATCGTGACGCTAAACTATTCAAAATATTTGTGCTTGAGACTGAGATTTTTCACTGGCAACATTTTTTCTCACGTGCACCAGTGCAAAAATTTGGTGTACCTTAATTTACAACTGCATCACACCGTAGTTTTTATGTTTGCCCTTTAATTTCAACAAAATTGCTGCCTATCTTTTTAGTCAATATTGACTAGTAAATGAACACCTAACAATGTAGTCATCATGAAGTTCTTTATTTGAAGCACAATTCCAGAAGACAGATAACTGTCTTGTAAATATTGGTACTTGAAGTCGTCTCTGTCAGATTCTTGGTTATAACTTTTGAACATATCAGGCCTTAACATTAAAAAAGTTGTGAATCGATCGTATCATCCGCATCTTTTTTCACTCTGATTAATGCTGCTGATATAAATAGTGGATGGATGTGCATGAACGCTTCCACGTATATATATATATATACATATATATATATACCTTTGTTTTGCATTATATGCATTACATTATACTGAATATTTCGTTACCTTAATTAGCTACAGTACAACGGTGAGAATATTTAAAACACTGCTACAAAGCACTACTGATTGAAATATGTATATATATATATATATATTGGTATCACTACTTACTAGAAATGGCAATTTCATCTCCACTTCTTTAGGCTCAGCTCCCTAAAACAACAAGGCAGGCCTCTTGGCTAACGTTTTTATTTGGAGTACAGTTGCCTCTAACTTACAATTTCAAGGGCATGAGTAGAACATTTCGGGGAGCACACAGTAAATCCACTTGTAAAATAATATCCACATTTCCTCCTATTTCTTCATTGTACTGTATTATTGATAATTTGGAAAAAGTCATCCCGAAAAAGCCTTCATTCGCCATTCCCGTTTATTCTCAGAAAAAAAAAATCATTTTCAGGATTTGTCTCCTTTGACATACAAGGTTTAATGAGGCGAGTTTTACTGTTACTCCTCTTTGCCATCGTCCATATTTACAAGAGGAACATGAAACCTTATAGATTTTGACCTAGCAATACATTATTAAAACATTTTAAATGCTTCACAATGCAACATCAAAAGTATTTCCTTTGTAATTAATATGTAAATCTCAACTATCGCTGAACATAACATCTTCCAAGCAAAAGAACCCAGTGTTGATTTTGTGCAACGCCGTAGCCGTAATTATAGTGCCTGACAGAAAGCTCAACAAATAGCAGAACAATATGAATCTAGTAAGACTTTTAAGACACTATAATTACGGCCACAGCACTGCACAGAATTGCCTGTGTGTTGGTAACTCACGCCAACAATGTAAAGTGATTGACAGGAAAATCAATAAATTGGGTTCTTAAAAAAAAAAAAAAAAAAGGCCTTGAGTACCGTCGGCCTATGTGCAAGTGAGCCTCTTGGTAAAGGCGGGTCTGTGTACAGTACAGTAGTCACAAAGTTACTTGTCTCTTTGAGTTAGGCTACTTCAGGGCTTTTGAGCATTTTAATTTGAAACTCTAAGGAAAGGAGTTCCACTGACGTCATATATATATATATATATATATATATATTAGAATTTGAATTGAAAGTAATTTCCACTCTGTGTACAGCCTCAGGATGCTCGTCTGGTGGAAACCTCCGTGCGTTGTTCAGGAGTTTTCTTGTCATGACATTCCTGGCTTGCATCTCTTCCAGTGGACAGCATATTATGCCCAAGGGGTATCTGCCTGGAACTTGCCAGTCGGGTGACTATTCAGGATCTGCCTCACCCTCTCTAAGTATTTGGCCGTGGCTGACCTTTGAGCTGACTCCCTATGATGGCTATTTGCCTCTGAAAGTCAAGGGTGGTTGTCGTTGTCCTGCCTTGAGACAAATGAATCATTTCGGTCATGATCATCTTCTCTCGTGTTGATCACCCGCCCAAACTTAATCAGCTCGAATTACATTGCGATGTCGTTGTTGTATTGCAGTATATCTTTGGGAGGTGAATCAGGGAGTCTAGATCAAGATGGTTCTCGGCATACAGCTTGATGTCATCCATGTAGAGGAGGTGGCTGATTGTTGTTCCACTTCTGAAGAGAGAGAGGAGAACTTCTTGATGTTTTTTCGGGTTTAGTGAACTTACATCTCGCCCATCTACGGTATAAAGGTGCTGGCAGGGGTAGAAGGATTATACGACTTGTATTGTCATACATGAGTGCATTTTCTTTTCTAAGTGTGCATGTGTGTATAAATATGCATTTATGTGTACTACATCTGTTTAAATGTACATACAGTACTGTATACTGCTGTATTGCACTGTATTGTCTATATACAGTAATTATTGTCAACTCAATTGTCAAATGTTTTCTTGAGATTCTAATAAATTCAGTTTTTTATTTTTTTCAAAATATAGGGCCAAAATGGCCGTTGAATTCAAGTGCATTTATGACATGCATCCATCCATTTTGCGAACTGCTTCTCCTCACTAGGGATGCAGGCGTGCTGGAGCCTATCCCAGCTCTCTTCGGGGGACACCATAAACTGGCGCCAGGAACACATAAGTTAAACAACCATTCACACTCATAATCACACCTATGTACAATTTAGAGTGTTTATTTTAACCTACCTTGTGTTACGATCTGGAACAGTCTGGATAGGGGTGGATCCCACAAACGATAAGGTCTTGGCACATTTATTAACAAAACACAAGACCGACAAAGTCCAACTCGGGTCTATTGCCCAAATTTAGCTGGGATGGACGTCAGCTCAATGAGGGCAAGTAGTATTGAAACTTGATGGATGGATGTAATGGAATTAATTCAATTTTTCCAATTACCGGTAATCTTTTTTCTTGCCATTGTGGTCCTATAGAATACAGTTTGATTCATTATTCATGTATGTAAAAGGATTTCAAAATGATGATTTACTTTGTGGATAATAGGAGCCCGCATCCTGCATAAGCCCACGGTTTTAGCTTGGAAAAAGTGTCGTCATATTTTATTCAAGGGCCATTTGTGGAAGTAATATTCATAAAGATTCATGGTTTCACATGAAAAAAAAAAAAAAAACGTAACGATCAACTTTCACGTTACTCATTGCATATTGAGTTGCAATCTGCAATAGTTAGGCCAGCCACGTTCCCACCTATTTTTACTACACTGCAATACTTCAAGACATCATCTCATGAAAAATACTTTATCACTAAGGCAAGAAAGATGTTTTGGTTTTATTAATCTATAAATCCGTTTGGAGAAATTCGAAAGAAATAAAGGGGACAGAAGGAGGCGAAATAATAACAGCAGCAAGGACTGTGTTGTATCACTAATCTTGGCAGGTTGACTCCACCCTTTTTGTCTGGTTGTGTTCTGTCAGATGTCCAGGAAAGCCACTTCACCTTTCTGCAAATCACTGCAGCTGCATACGCAAGCATCTGAGAACCCGGATATATATATTTTGCATGCTGAAAAGAAGTTTTATGCAACTTTTTCAAGGCTGAATAACCCATTCTGAAGAGATTAAAAAAATTGTTTTGGGGACTCTAATTGGATTTAATTACAAACAAGCCATGACGTTAATGTTCACCTGACGGATAACAGCGCAGTCACTCTCAGATACAATTTACATTCTCAACGGATCGCAAATCAACAGGTAAGTGCATTTCGAATCCATGTGCTGCATACATCGATGTAGTCCAGAAACTTGTGTGATGAGATACACAAACATTGCAAATGTGAATCTTTTGTTCAACTATTGTTGAACACTTTAATTTCATTCATGATTTATGTGTTAGGCTGGTGGACCTTTGTTTGCTTTGGCAATGCATTTCAAATGGTTTGTACCTTTCCAGTTATTGAGCTATTCATGCATTGGAAGATGAAATAAATGACAATGTTTTTGTGATTACTTTGAACACGTTTTGCAAGTGTTTTGACATTTTTAGGTAATTTATTGATTAATGCTCTGTGTATAGCAAACACAATCTAACCTGCAAAGGAAAACATTTCTCTCATCTTTTTTTTTTTTTTTTTTAAACAACACAACTATCATTTGTTTTAGCATTCTTATTTTCAGGGCAGTACTAGTTCTATAGAAACCGATTGACAAAATCTCAAATTGGTAATCTCCTGCATTACATTCACAGCACACCTTGGTGGCACCTTGACTTTCCCCCGGGAAGCCCCTCTTCAATTACGTAACACAATTAGTTGCGTGCTGGAGGTGCTAATTTTATCCTCTTGAAAAGATTTAAGTCTCATTAACGCTGTAGCACTGCGTATCAGACAGACGTGATTGGCTTGTCACTTCTCTCTTTAACGTAAATGTTCCTTCAAATCATGTTGCACAGAAAATTCTTCAATCTCATGATTTGATATTTAAATAAACCTTCACTAGCCAGCACAGTGTTTACAAAGTCCTTATTATGCCATTCTTTCCAACTTTTCTTTTCCTACTTACTATAAGCAAATATTTTGTGAGGTGAAATGTTGCCTTCCATTTTACCTTTTCAGATCCAAATAAATAGTGTCCATATTGTCATTTCTGTCAGAAGTAATAACCCAGGTGTTAAAGTCAAGAAAGTCAAGCGTCTCAGTGACACGAGCTTTGTTACATAATCATGAACGTCTGTACTCTACAGTAGATTTAAAGGCCTCACAGGGAAGAGCTGATCTTTAAGTCCAAGAGGCTTTACGAGAAACCATAACAAAGCAACATGTTGCATCAGTGGTATGATGAAGCGGCATGAGGAAAAGCTTGGGTCAGCAGTAATCGGTGAGATTTGGAAGCAACAGAATGACCATAAACAGACACGTAAGAACTTTAAAGTGGGCAGAAATAAGAAAACTGTACTTCTAGATGTTTATGAAATAAAGTTTTTATTCCCTCCGGCAGGTTGTTTTTATTCCTTGGTTGGATCGTGGAAACACTGATGAATCCATTTTTACAAAGCTTTTGGGCGAGACTGGTTATGGGTCAAGGAGAGAATAAACCATTGTGATACAATACAGTCAAAGCAACGTTTTGTTCGAGATAACTAACAAACACTTATTGGAAATACTGTAGGACACATTGTATTCAAAATCAATGTAATGTAATGTAACGGGTTGTTGCTTTTACACAAAGATAAGAAAAAAAAAGGTAATATATGTGTTGTCTCCCCAAAGACAGCTAGGATTGACACGAGCATGCCCACGCCCATCATAAGGAGAGGCGGCTCAGATCATAGATGGATGAACACTGCTTCATTTTGATTTTGAGTGAATCACATACTATTTTGCGTAACTAGTATCATCGTTCCTAAGAATTATCGTAAAGCATGGAGTCAACTTAGAACTGTGTTTCGATCCCAGGATGATTGGATTGCATTCCACAGCTCTTCAACATTTTTGGAAGAGCATGTGAATCCAAGCTATCGGCAACAAGCTGTCTCAAAGTACACTTGCAAAGAAAACAAGATGCGCTGAAGTGATTACATTTTGCAACACATTGGCTTGCATTCAGAGAAACAGCGCAACATTTTGTGCACTGAAGAAAGGCAGACTGTTCTTCTGGGGACAGTTAGTCAGACAAATTCAAACACCCAAACAGTGAATTTTAGCCAGAATACACTGTGTAAACACTGTGAAGTATGGTGCACAAGCACCATGATATGGCAATGTTTCTGAAACAATAGTATTCAGCTCATTTATCGCATATGAATCGTGGGTCAGTTAGATTTCACCTCAGTACTTTAAAGAAGTCATGTTGCCTTGTACCCAAGACAGCCCAATATAAAATGGGTCTTTCAACAGAAAAAAAAACCTAAACAAAAGAGTAAATCAGCAACATATTGGTTTCAGACATACAAAATTCACATTATGAAGGAAACTGCCAAATCCCCAGACTTTAATGGAATGGAGAACTTTGAGGGGCGACGTAAAAATGCTGTTTCTGAAGCTAAACTAGAAATGCAGAGAAACTGTGGAATGGTGTAAAACCATTCTGGGCTCTAATACCAGTTCACAGGTTCCGGGAAATTGGTCAACTACACGGTGCGAGCTTTTAGTTTGAAAAATCAAGACAATGTTATTTTGTTTGCATTAGTGTTTTTGGAAATTCAAGCCATTATAATGATTTTGGAATTTTATCTCTCTAGCTAGCTAGCAAGCTAGATAGATAACTGGATATTTAACTAACTAACGAGATAGATAGATAGACAGATATCAACACATTTGTTATTCTGAACACAACTTTCGGTGAAGCTCTGGATGACCGTTCAGATACAGAATCTATTCATGTCTGTTTATATTTAGGAATGACATAGCTTTTAAATAAGTATGCAGGCGGTGTTTGGTGAAAAGTGTTTTCATTGCTATTAAATGTGTTTTGCATTTGATATTTTAGTACAATCAAAAGAGGAATTAAAGGATCTCCAGAAAACACTTTTTTTTTGTTCATCTATCATTACAGGAAACGATTGGCAACATTATTGTAAACATTAAATATCACAGCATATGGTCAAACTTAAAATGCTTTCAGTCACGAGTGCATGAACTTCTTTAGCCTCCTAAAAGACAAACAATTTAACTGTAGACCTTGGCACTCATGGTGCTGCTTCTGAGCCTGGCGACAGCCATGCAATGAATTTCCAAGTAGAAGGTTGATTATGTGTGATATTGCTCTTATCCGAGTGCTAACCTCATTGACTGAAAACAATTGTGCATCAAGCGGGCGTAGAACCTTATGAGTGCCAAAGGTAAATAGTCGCCTCTGCAATTTTCTCACTTTTGGACAAGGCCACGAAAAAGGGCTTCATTTTTTTTTCTAATTTTATTTACATATATTGAAATATGTTTACTTAATTCGCCAAATGTGAAAGTAAATGTCAAACAGTTGATATCTGCTTTCACCATGCTGTGAGGAAAACTTTTCCTTGTTTTCTTCTGTCACAGTGCCAACAAGATGCAGAAGCAAGTGGAGGTCAGGATAGACGAAGGCCATTTGGAGCCCACAGTGGACGCAACTGAGAGTGCATGTAGCACTGTATGTGATAAAATCATGAAGAACATGGTTCTAACGCTGACAATTCTTGGTGAGTTTAAGGTCATATTATCATTGATTGTCTCCTAGCTGAGAAACAAAACCCAGAAGAAGATTGTTTTAATGGCACTTGCAGTGCCCAGTGGTGACCTTGGCAGTAGCTGTATGACTCCTCAGTGTCTTCAGTAATGGAAGTGAGGCAACAGAGACCCGATACTGACGTGTTAACTGTCATAGTCACTTCTTTTCTTATGTCATCGATTCAGGTGTGTTTCTGGGTTCCATTGCTGGAATGCTGCTGCGGCACATATCGCCTCTCCCTCCTGATGTGATTATGATCATAAGCTTCCCGGGAGAGATCCTAATGAGGATGTTGAAGATGCTTATTTTGCCTCTTGTTGTTTCAAGTCTGGTCACAGGTGGGTAAAAGAAAGTGGCGGTTGCAAATGCGCTGCCTAATTTGTGTGTTCCTGACTGCAATCTGCACCCTAGAGTCCGGAACCTGGAGGTGAAACAGAGAACACCAGGATAAAGAGCTTGAGTTTATAAAAAAGTCTTTTTAATGCTTCAATATCACGAACAATGAAACAGTGAAATAATGAATTAGGGCTTTGAGAATATTGCCAGCTCACAATGCAAATTAAAATCCTATTTGTATAATTGCACTTTGTTTCAAAAAAAAAAAAAAAGAATAAAATGCACAAATCTGCATTTGTAGCCTAATGGAAAAATTAACATTTTATGAACTCATATTTTCACTGAAATATACAGTAGATAAGGGCTAAAAAGGGCTTTAAGAACAAAAAAAAGTTTCAGTTTTGCTAATAGGGATATTGACATAAAATGTTATCATTTAAAAAATGCGCGTATGTGTGCCCCCATCTGCACAAGAAATGTGGTTTGTTATTAGACTTATGTTCTTGTCGCAGATTATCTATAATGAACATCATGTTCAAACACATATGTGCGCACATGCACTTAGCACCAGGACACCCTAGGCAACAGTTTTGAGGATCGACTTTGCGGTGTCATCACACTTGCAGTTACATGTCTTGAAAACTAGGTTGAAATGAGGGGCGTTGCTGTCAACCCATCCCCACCTCATGATGTGTGGTCTCCGATAGTGGGGGGAGACTCAAACGTATTGTGAGGGTCTGCTGGGAACATCTGGCAGAGTCCACTGTCTGGCAAGACTTGCGCCATGTCCTGGGGGCTGCATTGGACATTGACTCCGAGTGGACCATGTTCTGTCGTGGATGCAGTCCCCTGAAACCATTAGTGGACACCGGCAGTGAGGGATGTGGTCAGGATGAAGGGGTCCTATCTGGTCTTTTGAGCATGTGGCACTCTGGAGACAGCCAAAGGGCTTGGCAGGCCAAGTGTAATACCGCTTTGGAGGTAGCTGAGGCAAAAACTCGGATGTCTGAGGCGTTCAGAAAGCTCTGTAGAATGAATTCCCGACAGTTTTATCTCAAATTCTGCTTCACCAGCCGACGACTCAGGAGGGGGAAAGTGCCATCAACACTGTGAACAGTGGGGACAGGGTGCTGCTGACCTTGACTAGGGATGTTGTGAGTTGGTAGGGAGAATACTGAAATTACTAAGTGGAGGAAGTGCTTTTTTGCTTGGGGTTGGTACGCCCGCGACCCGACCCCAGCTACGTGAGAGGAAACGAATGGACGAATAATCATTGGAAAGTTCTATTGTAATTACATTCACGTCATACCATCAGTATATTAAAATGAGACATAAGTAGCTGAAAAGTGACTCTGCTTCACACTTATTTTAATATTCTTCTGAAATCTTTGCTATCACAGGACTGGCTGGCTTAGATGCGAAATCTAGTGGGCGTTTAGGCACCAGAGCCATGGTGTACTACATGACAACAACAGTCATCGCAGCAGTCTTGGGGGTGATCTTAGTGCTGCTCATCCATCCCGGGAACCCCAAGCTAAGAGCTAATCTTGGACAGGGGAAGAAGAACGATGACGTTTCCAGTGTGGATGCCTTCTTTGACCTCATTCGAAATCTGTTCCCAGAAAACTTGGTGCAAGCCTGCTTCCAACAGGTACATTTCCGAACCCTTCATGTTTTCTTTGCCGTCAAGGGCCCTGGAATTTAGATACACAATGCATAACTCATCTCTTCATCCTTCCAACGGCTGTTCTGTATTTCTGGCGCAGATACAAACAGTGACTACAAAAGTACAGGTGCCCACTAACAGAACCAAAGCACCCCCGCAGTTCACCATCAAGAGGTCACTTCAGTTCAAGAGTGGAATGAATGTCCTTGGTAGGCTATTGATCCTATTCCAGACAAAAATAGTGCTAAGGCTACTTTGATTCCATTGTGGGTGTGTGACTTAAGTTTTCAATTGCACTTATGTTTTGACTCCAAGGTTTAATTGGATTCTTTGTCGCTTTCGGAGTCATCATGGGGAAAATGGGGGAGAAAGCCAAGCTTATGCTTGAGTTCTTTAACGTCTTGAATGAGATCATAATGAGGATTGTTAGTGCAATTATGTGGTAAGTGTACTGCTCAAAAAAAGCCAGAAACAGGAACTGTTCACAATATGCATGTGGATGCACCTCCATTCAAAAAATTCTTCTTCTTCTTGGGTTTCAGGTACTCGCCAATTGGAATTGCTTGCCTGATCTGTGGTAAAATCATCTCCATTGCTGACTTAGAGGTGGTTGCTCGACAGCTTGGAATGTACATGATCACTGTGATAGTGGGCCTCATCATCCATGGCGGCATCTTCCTTCCTCTCATATATTTTGTGATTGTCAAACAAAATCCTTTCAAGTTCTTCATGGGAATGTTCCAGGCTTGGGTCACGGCACTTGGAACGGCATCCAGGTAGTAGAACAATTGTGTTTTTCAAAAAAGCTTCAAGCGGCCTGACACTGGCTAGCACACGGGTCGTCTGTTATTCAGGATTTTGAAAACTGTTTTCCGAAGGACCTCGTTTCCAAGGCTACATAGCAAATAACAACAGGAACTTTGATTTGAAGCCGTAACTGAAATATTCATGCCAGCAGCAACTTCCAACTTTGTTTCCATGCGGGATAGTTTTCATTTACTCTCTGTTTTATTAATGACATGCGATGCCCTCATTCCCCTCCTGAGGTGAACTCGTTCCTTTTAAGTTCCTGCCAGCTCGCTGCTCCACCATCTACAAGAAGTACTAATTGTCAGACAAAAGAAACAATGCACTGTTGAGTCACAGCTGATATTTTTTTCTCTTCATGCACCCTTTCTCGAATGATTTTAGTCTCATTAAAGTTGCCGTCTGTACTAGCTTTCATATCACACACACACCAAAATAATAATAAATGAGAATACTCTCGAATAATATTTGTTTGTGAGAAGGGAGAAACATGGTGAATGTGATTGAAAACCTCACAACAATTACGACCCAATTGCATTAGTTACACAACCCAAAAAATGAAATAGATTTTTTTTCGATGGGGAGCCATATTAAGTATGCAGCAAAGTTAAATATATGTATTTTTTTTTTTATCCCCCCCCCCCCCCAAAAAAAAAATAACTCTCCACAGTGCTGGAACCTTGCCTGTCACGTTCCGATGCTTAGAGGAGAACTTGAAAATTGACAAGAGAGTAACACGTTTCGTCCTCCCTGTCGGGGCCACCATCAACATGGATGGCACGGCGCTCTATGAGGCCGTGGCTGCCATCTTCATCGCTCAGATGAACGGAATTGTTCTCGACTGGGGCCAAATTGTCACTGTCAGGTGAGGCTACTACACTACGCGTGAAGTCAGTAACATTTAGTACCAGTAATTCCCAGTATCAAAACCACATAACTTCCAAAACAAAGTGGTTCCTTTGCCCATCATTTGTCCTCTTCTAACAGTATGACAGCGACCCTGGCTAGTGTTGGAGCAGCCAGTATCCCCAGTGCTGGTCTCGTAACCATGCTGCTCATCCTAACAGCAGTGGGGCTGCCCACTCAGGACATCAGTCTCCTTGTGGCTGTCGACTGGCTCCTGTGAGTAAAACGCCTGAAATCATATTATACAGGAGTCATTGTCAATTTTTTTGCTTATCGAGCCCAGTCAAGAACTCGTCTTTCACACCACACTTGCTGTTTATCGAATAGTCAGTCTGTTTACTTTTCCAGTTTACTGCTGATGCACCGAATGCAGAAGTTTCAAACGACACTAAACAAAAGTTGTCAATTCCCAAAAGACATCATTAAAATCTATGTCATCATCCTCAAAAAAGGTGGAACAGAAAAAGTTTTATACATACTTCACGATTATGGCTTCAGGAACACGCAATTGATTTTTCAAATTGATTCATGGCATATTTTTGGGTAGAGGTTCATTTCTATTTTCATGGAATGAACATGTTTGGAGTGAATCATACCCTTTTGTCATGTTAAAGCAAGGCCTTTTGAACAAGGGGCAGGATGTCATTTTCACAGTTTCCAGACAATTATCTGTATCTCTAAAAAACACACAGATGCAGCACTTGTCAACGGAAGTAATTGAAACGCCTTTGAAATCATTCAAAATTAGTTTAGCCATCGAGGCCTCGTTCATATTTGTACTGATTTCAGTTATCTTTTTACCACATCAACAATAAGTTCCAGTATTATTAATTCACGTTGTGTTTCTGCTGCATCTATTCACAAACTTGTACTTTCGGTCCCAAATACTTGTAACATAGCGCTACTGTAGAAGTTGCACCAGTCTGTTTGTTGATCTCATGGTCCATTTCAGCCCTCACTCATGAGCCAGACCAATAGACAGAGCCACTGTCTCTGATTTAGAGTGCTTATTCTCATCACATTCTGCTGTCATCTGCCCCTGTAAACTTTAAAGGTCACCGCTCAATAAAGCATCAGCACCATATAATCTGTAAAAAGCGGTGGTGAGATCCTCAGGCCACCCAACTGGACTCGCTGCACACATCTCGGTTGCAACGAGAAATGGTGTCCATGGGAGGAAAAAAAAAAAAAACAGAAAAAAACAACAGAAAACAAAAAAAAAAGGCAGCTTTGGTGGAATCTGCTTCTACTGTAAAACGTGTGCACAGACAGAATGATATGGAGTCGTGTGCCTCTACTCCTGGTGCACTTTTTATGAATCACTGTGAGGCATACGGTCAAATCCCTTTTGCAAAGCCCATGTGGAAATAGTTGTAGAAACCTCCATGCAACGTTCAGTATCACAGTCAGGGTAGAGAGCTGGTGCAGTGCTCCACAACGGGAATGCAAACCACTGCACACTTGTTTTTATTAGAGGCTTCGCTATGAGCCTTACTGTTCTTTCCAGTGGTATTATAGTTCTGGGTTTTTATAAACCTCAAGAATTTCACTTGTTGGAAATCAAATGAAAAATAAACTTTATCATGTGTTGGCTGTGTCATTTGTTTTCTCTTTCTCTTTCCTCTTTCTCTCTCTAACTGGGTTGTCTTCCCTCCTTTTGACATGCAGGGATCGCTTCCGTACCTCCGTCAATGTGATTGGCGACTCGTACGGAGCCGGTATTGTATACCATCTCTCCAAAGATGAGCTTGACTCCTTCGATGCCCAACAATCCCGGATGGAGGACTTTGAGATGACTAAAACCAAATCTTTCTTTGAAAATAACACCAACCAGAATGTGTATGCTCACCACAATTCAATCCTGATAGACGACTGCAAGGTACATTTCACGTTAACGGATATAGAGACTTGTATGTAGACGATTCGCCCCTGCTCTCTCTTTATTTTCGTCATGTCTATGTTACGGACTTCCTTTATTGGTGTATGTGTAAATGTCTTGTCTTGTGAGGAAAATGTTGGTAAAGCTAAAAAAATGATGTTCCCAGATTGACACATTCATCATTTCATCACAGGAAAAAGCAGTTTTTGTGGTACCAGCTTAACCAAAGGCGAAGTTTATTCATCATGAAATGACATTTTTTTCCCCTTTTTTAAACAATGAAAAGAGTTGTGTATCATATCCAGATAGATGGATGTCTGTTGCATTTCTTATGCATCATGTTGTATACTGAGAATGAAATTTGTTTTTGTTATTATATTAATTGGACATGTATTTATGTATTCAAGGCAGCCCCAACCAAACTAGGCTCTAAATTCTCTTCATATTTTCAAGTATAAATGTTTGCCAGTGGTATGACATAAAGACTGCTCTTTCACTCTGATTCATAGAAAAATAATGCATGGGATAAAGAAATGCCCCCTTCAATGACTACCGTCATCCTTTTTAACTAGCAGCAGCAAAACAATTGCTGTTCGTTTACCTTGTGGTGATGTTGCATTTTATATGATGCATTATATGATGCATGATATGTGGCAATCTTATCATTTGGCGTATTAAAATTCGGTTGGGCAGAGAATCCATCAAATACATGGCCAACTCTCCAAAAAAAAACCAAACAAACAAGCATGTTTTGATGTGTTTCTGTTACCATAAAACTAGTACTACTACTATATCGTAACAAGAGTGTTCAAAGACATACTATACACGTGCTGGGAAATCCCATATTAACATCCACCCTGAGGACAATGGCCTGAATGTCAAGAACTTATGGCTTCTCTGCTCCAACCACCAGTGGTTTGTTATAATGGTGCCTTGGGCCCTTAGTTAGAAACTGTTGATAATTGCTTTCAGGTCACCATGGGCAAAAATGGCAAGACTGCAGGATTCTGTCTTGTTGAAGAGGAACCTTGGAAATGCGAGTAAAGCAGGCCCAGGAGCTGCTGCGCCTTACCCTGAGTAAAACTTTTACCTTCTGATGACAAATCGATTAAAATGACACTCAGACAACGTGAACCGCAGAGACTGTACAGGAGAATCATCTTCAAGTTGCCCTTTTAAATTCTTTTTTCCAGTTATCCATCTAGGTAGCTTCACATCACCTCAGATCGATTGTGTGTGTATTTGCAAAAACCAAACGCGAGTTCCAATAACGTGGTTGAAAAGCCTCAGGGCCTTACTTGGTGCTGCTGCAAACGTCATGTTTCGGCTATTACGGACTTCTTCACCTTTTTGTAACATCTCATTTCACTTTTGTATTTAATATCTTTGTGGTGCATCGAGAGCCGATGATATAAATCAAGCGAGAGCAGAGCATTGGGCTGATGCACATCTTAGGGTCAGTGCTTTTGATTTTTTTTTAACCCCTGAATGTTGCTTATTCTCAATAATGGGTGGCTGCTCCAATCAAGGCTTTTGAATTTAGATTTGGATTAACCCTTTCAGGGACAGCGGTTACGACAGTGGACAGTTTATCATGTTATCAGGTTACAGGTTATCATTATTGGTGCATGAACGGGTTAATTTGACTGTCACTTAAAATGCAAATATGCATGGTCAATGAGCACATAAGGCACAAAGAAAAAGCGGCTCTCTGGGCGATATTGTGATTCAAATACAGGTGGGTCCAATACCTTTTACTTTTTGACTAATGGGCTTACACCCTGATGTCGCACACACAGTCAAGCCTAAGCCGAAAGCTTATGTCTTAGACCATAAAGCGGAAAAGGTGCGGCCTCTAATTCTGGCAACAGCCAGTGCGTGATGTGTTGTTGTAAAACAAGCATATGAGGGTGCCCTCCAAGTTACTGTCATTGTGTTTTTGTGAATATTTTTGTAACGTTTGAACACTGAATTTTTTGGGGAATAGTTACAGAATAAGACTGGAACATATTTGGTCATACAGTATGCGCTGTTTCTAAGTGCAAACGGGAAAGATAAGC
The DNA here is from genome assembly GCF_001891065.2 of Hippocampus comes. Lineage (NCBI taxonomy): Eukaryota > Metazoa > Chordata > Actinopteri > Syngnathiformes > Syngnathidae > Hippocampus > Hippocampus comes. The sequence goes on from NW_017805824.1 coordinate 5,751,098, forward strand.
ATGGCAAATAAAATGGGAGTCAGTAAAGATGAAAAAAGGAGAAATGGCTCTTACACTATTCAAGCCAGTGCATTGTTTTATGTTTCTCATTTCTTTTCCACATTCTTTTTTGGTTGTGTGTTCAATATTTTACTTGCCTTGAAGAAATCAGCTGCATAGTGCAGTAAGCATGTTGTTTCAATACAAGTTAATCTGGGATTCCCATGAATTCAGGGAATTATTGGTATCTATCTTGATGGCAGAATGAGGATGGTTGGGCCCTCCTCATCTGCACAACTGAGTTAGAGCCATTTGGTTTTCCTCCCGTGACGACATATCTTACTTGGTTTGGTCCTGTTTGTTTATTGCGTGCACAAATGATTTGGTCTCCCACATTTAATTGTATCAAGAAAGCAATAGCTCATGTAAAAAGATTATTGCTTAAAGTGCCTCCTTGCACTTTGTGTCTAGTCCATGTCCTCTATTTATAGATAAATGCATGCGTAAAACTTGTTTAGAGCTTTTGTCAGTGTTTTGCATGGCTTTTGCTATGCTTTGTATAATTACTTACAAACCGTAGATGTATGTTTAATAAACTTCACTATGGGCTTTGTTTTTTTTTTGGGGGGGGGGCGGATAGTTTGTGAACTTTTATTTTCATTAAAATAATTTCACTTTGTATTTCTAAATAACTACTGAACTCCAAATCATGATCAAGGAGACGGACCCTGATTATTACATGAATTGTGTACTTTTTTGATTGTATATTTGGTTGTTTCAAGGCTACGAGCAAGGTGAAAAAAAAAACTTTGCAAGTTGGAAAACGTTGGTGGCAGCTAAGTGTCTGCATGTAGTGAGACCAAAGTAAGCTGTTCAGCATGCAGTACAGACTCATACTAGTTGATGAGAAGGGCTACATTCGTCCTTTGAGTGTGCAATTTGTTGTCATTTCTGTAAATGTGGTGGGTACCAGAAAACCTCAACTGCATGCACCACAGCTGTTTGCCACCTTTTGGGGCTATCGACTGCACTGTACATAGGTACACAGCATTATGTTGTTGGTGGATAGACAACAGGAATGGGAAGAACACAATACCCCTATGTGTGTGTGTGTATGCGTGTGTGCGTGTGCGTGTGTGTGTGTGTGTGTGTGTGTGTTGTATTAAATGTCTGTCGAGTCCACCACTCAGTAAAAACATTGAACAGATCAGGGTTTTCTATTCTAAAACAAAGTGTGACATGCCGAACTGAAATGTACTGCTTTCAGGAAAATATGGCTATTGTTATGATACACTTTAGGAAAATGGGGGAAACCTGTCTTAATTATGACTGATGAAATACCTGTACATTAGCTCTGAATCTAAAACTTTGATATATATATATCCTCATATCTTTTCCTGATGTGACCAAAAATGTTCTTGGTCAACTGATTTAATTTCTTTCTTCTTTTTAATGAAAATGTGAAATCGTTAGTAAAGTCAGCATATATTTTGTATTTCTTCTTGTTTTTTTTTGGGGGGGGGGTGCGGGGGGTCTAACATCGATTGTAATATAGTTTGACTGAGACTCTCCAAATCCACATGCATGATAAAAAACTGCAGGGCAGACTCTTTGTCAGGCAAAAAATATATATATGTATCAAAAGTGTGTATAATGTTTTAATATGTGTTTGAAAATATCAAATGATACAAATAAATTATTGATGAGTTGTTGGTGGGCTTATTTCACAAAGCTTGTTTCATATGATACAGAATAGCAACATCCGAAAAGCTATTAAAACAAAAAAGTATATTCATTTCTTTCATAACTGATTACTTGGGGAGGTCAACAGAACAGCATCTCATAAATTACTCATATATATACAATAATTACAAAAATGTACAAATATAATGTCATAAAAACCTAATTACAAAGTACACTCTGATCAAAGATTGGCTTTTTCAAAAAAATCCTATACAAAGACAAATAATTAACATTCCTTTGAATATTCCTCAGAAATATGTGGCGGGATGGAAGAAACACATTTAACGGGTTCATTTACCAGATTTCAGTGGTTAAAAAAAAAAGAGTTGATGGTGCTAAGTAATTAGAAATAAGGACTGACAAGTATTCATGAATGGCACCAGGGCGACAAATATGTCTCGGAATATAAAATTGCAAGAATGTTCAGAATCTTTTTCGTCCAGCATCTCAGGTGGCATGGCGGCACCTTCTTGAAATAAAATGGTTGTCTCAGTCTGAATATTTCTCTGGAAGCTCATCCAACGGTATAACCGTGTACTCCACCACCTTTCCGTTTTCCCTGGGTGTATCTTTTTGCAGGAACGATTCGTTCTCTGTGTTCTGCTGCTGTGAGGAGTCAACTCCGGTTTGTGGACTCGATGCTTGCCTGGGACCGTTCCACCTAAAGAGAAGGAACGGTTCATATTATACTCGCTCCGAGATTAAGATTTGAAAATTAACTCTCAAGATGTGGAAAAAGCTCACTTGTCTCTTGTAGCGATAGCGGCACAAAGCATCACGAGTGCTGCCACGCCAACAACGAAACCCAAGATGATGACCCAATCTGATGATGGGAGAGAGCTGGACTTAATGAAATGTATTTTTCAAAAAAGTCTCGTAGAATATGGAGGAATTTAGATTTGTTGGACAGTTACCTGGTGTCACATGCCCTTTGTGTTGCTCTGTTTTCGCAGAATCATCAGTCTCTGGTACATGGTAAAATTCACCACCTAAGAAAAGAAAAAAAAAACCGTCACCCGTTTGTCAAGTTAATGTTACCGTATTATGGATCTATGAAGGATGTTTACCTTGTACAGATGGAAATTCAAACATTCTGGGTTTTCCTTTATCCTTTGGCATTCCAAATCCTGATCCGGACTCCAAATCTTCATCTTCTGGATCCTCCCGTCCGATGGTACTGAAACTTCCAGTATAGGTCTTACTGGCTTTTGTCGTGGGATAGTGGTCGAGGATCTCGCCATTCCCGGACCCTGAATAAAAACTCTCAGGATCATCAGTTTGAGAGGGCACAGTGGGCTCTGTGATGTGACTTGACTGGGTTGCATTTGACTCTGATGAGGACGGCCAGTCAGAGGTAGGACTTAAGGTGGTCGATGAGTTGGAACTTGACAAGTTTCTTTCACTTGTGGTTGAATAATCTTCATCCCTGGGCTGGAAGAGCGTGTCACCTGATGCGCTGCCTTCTTCTATGATCTCCACCAACGGAGATTGATTACGACTTTCTTCTCTGCCAGAGGATGTTTGGTTGGACTGTTGAATGGGGGAGTTTTTTTGAAGCGGTTCGGATTTGAGTGACGGAGGTAAAAATTGTTCAACAAGGAAGCCATCCGTCATAGCCTCTCGGAGAACGTCTTCCTCAGATTTGATGGGAATTTGGGTCGCAGCTGGGAGAAAGAGATGGAAAAATACAAGGATCACCACAAATATTTACCGACCAGACTTGACATGGAAAGTTTTTTTTTTTTCCTTTGAAGTCATCTCTGACCTCAAGGGTTTTGCATGCGGAGCCTGAAATGCTTGTATTAACTTGTGTTGTCTCACTTTGTTAAGGTGTGACAGTAATGATTAACCTGAGTGATTACTCATATGTGAGTGGGGTGAGAGGAAGTTTCAGTGGAGCTTCAGTCTATCACTCGTTTGGCACACCCAAGGGAACGTAACTCAAGTCGCGAAGGGGATGAAAAAAACACAACTTGGGATTAATGAACCATGTCATTTTATAATGAACTATAGATCAATTTTATGGGAAACTTGTAATATTAAATCTCTGTCCCTGTTTATTCCCTTATTCATTTCTACCGTCTCCTATGAGGTTACAAGGAGCACAAACGTGTCCATTACCTGTTTGCTCTCTTCAATTTCACCTTTTCGAGACCAATAACGATTTGATGTTATTTTGCAAAGGCCTTGGTGGGCCGCCAGAGCTACGAGTGAAACCTGCACTGCGAGAGTGAAACATGACACTTGAGCTTTTGGAAAAAGATTAAAGAGCACGCTGGGTGGTAGGAATGTATGTGCTGACTCATTGGGGAAGAAAAAACACACCATGGGAATGACAAGGATGTAATCACTTAATCGACTCCATATGTGCCGAAAAAGATATCTGAAGATGAATGTGACATCTATCAAATATTGATCGTGTGCGCTTGATGTATACAACAGCAACAGTATGTAACACCATGAAAATTAATCTATTTTGAAGTGATTAATTCGACTCATACTTCCAGTTAGAAAAATGTTATACTTAAAACAACAACTCAAATAATAATAGCCTATTTAAGAACAGAACTGCACTTACAATTCACCGGGGTGGAATAGACCATGGCCCAAAGTCCAAGAAAAATCCCCAAAAGAAGATGAGTCGACATCCTTTTATCAAAGAGTCCTAATCGAGTTTATGTTCAATGCCGCTGAAACTTTGTGCACCTTGTGAGACGAGGCGTTCAATCTGATGATTCACAACTTGGCCCTTTTATATGGCCCGGTTTGTGTTGCATGAATACATCATTGAGTAACAACACAAAGACACAAGGGCTTGAACACCTGTGAACACACCCTCTTCCTCAGAAATCGTCCGTGCTCATTTCCTCCTTGTAACGCAGAGCACTCTGAAACTTTGTGGCTATGATTTGCTGTGGTGTAGAATTGCCCCTTATCATACAAATAGGTGTTTCAAATGTTTTAGTTTTCTCATGAGGGACAAATATTATTTAAAAAGTGTCATTCCAAATGGGGTATTATTACATGAAGAATGATGGACTTTTTATTTCACTAAAATCTCTTCCGAGGATTTCATGCCCCAACAGTGGTGGTTTTGGACACTGAATCTGGACCTCCGTCCTGACCCCCTTCCATACAAAGATTATACAGTCGTGCTATTATTATAATTGTGAAATAGCTCTGACGCAAAAGGTGAGACTAATGTGGATGACTCAACATTCTAGCAGTTGAATCTATCTTACTTTGTATGCAGGGCTCAACAGACAGCAAAGCATATTTCACAATGCAAGTTTTTGTGAACAACTCATGGAAGAAAAAAAAAACAACCCACAAAAACCACTCATCAACACTCTGACACTACTGGCGTGACACATTATGTATAAATAAAAACTTCATTAAAATAAGGCAGTTACACTTCATGATTATTTAATGCGCTGTACCATTAAAAATGACAAGTTATATCAAGTTTTGTTGAAACACAACACTCGCTTGAAGTTACCAAGCATCCGACAAGAGGCAGCCAGGACTAGCAAGGAACAGTATTGGATAGTTACAAGCTAAGACTTTAGGTCAAGAAATTTTGTTGGCCAACTTTGAAAATTGTAATAGCTGCCTGCTAAATCAAGCAAGTGCACAACAGTAACCCATTATACATTCATCCATTTTCTAATCCGCTTGTCCTCACGAGGGTCGCGGGTGTGCTGGAGCCTATCCCGACTTTCTTCGGGGAGTAGGCAGGGTACATCCCCAATTGGTTGCCAGCCAATCGCAGGGCACACAGAGACGATGTGAACAATCACAATCACACCTCGGGACAATTTAGAGTGTTCCATTAACCTGCCATGCATGTATTTGGAATGTGGGAGGAAACCAGAGAACCCGGAGAAAACCCACGCTGGCAAGGGGAGAACATGCAAACTCCACACAGGAATGCCAGAGCTGGAACCTAACTCTACACCTTTACACTGTGAGCTGGATGTACTAACCAGTTGACGATCATGCCGCCTGTAATTCATTTTAATAAAAGCTATTTATTTATATAATGGGCTCCTGAAATGTATAGTCAGTCCTCTCCTTTGTAGTAACATCGCAGGATGGTCCAGTGTTTGTGGGTGCTCATTTGTTACCGTATTTTCTGTTTGTCTCACACTCTGCCTGTACCTTCAACCGTCTCTTATTCGTGCTCGGTGTTCTCCCTGAAAACCAATGTCAATCAAGTCTTCTGTTTCTGCGGGGCTCTCAGCATACTTCTCTTTAGGTCTTTCAACACCATTTTCTTCCTCTGTGTCAATGTCTCCCTCATTATTATTCGTCTTTACGATACAGAAATTGGACGTTATGTGCTATTTTATATTTTTGTGCTATAGACAATGGAGCGTAATACCCGACATTTCAGAAGCCCAGTTCATAGCCGCTTGATCTAGCGCAGTGGTTCTTAACCTTTTTAGAGGTACTGAACCCAAGCAGTTAATATGCACATTTACCGAACCCTTCATGAGTGAAAATAAATATGTATATTTTTTACAAATTCAAGATATTAAAAAAAATGCATTTATTCAAAATAGAAAAAAGTATATAACATTTCAAGAGATAAGTATACTTTTTTTTTAAATTGTACGACGTACAATGACAGTCACACGTTGATTACTAAGCGAACTAAATTTCCCACAGCACTGATTGGACAAGCAATGTCATGTGATCATCTACAGCTAATGATGGCCAAGCGGGTGTGTCATAACACATTAACATGTTGAGTCACATGTGTTTTACCCTCCATGCAGAGGCTCCGTCGAACCCCTGAGACAGACTCACCGAATCCCTCGGGTTCGATCTAACACAGGTTCAGAACCACTGGTCTAGTGGCATGATAAAGTTAACTAACAGGAGCTAGAATTGGGTTGAATGTGCTCCTGTGACAAAACCAGTGGGGCCAGCCTGAGAAACAACAACCCACATTATCACTGTAGGTTAACAAATATAGCAGGAATATTTCTGTTTGTATACATTTGTATTATAATTGCAATTTTAATAGTGAAACCGGAGAGAAAAACATGTTAGGCTATCTCATTAAACAAGTACATGGGGGGAGGAAACACATTATTAATACAAAACAATAGGTGGCCAAATGAAGAGGGCTCCAGTTAAATTCCGACACACAACACTTCATGAAACAACAAACATTTCTCATCAGTTATTTCCTTATTGTTGCCATCGTTCAGGGGATTTTTTTTTTTTTTTTTTTTGCCAGAGAGGAAGTTCCCCACATGATTTTAAAGACTGGTGTGATTTTGTTCCACAGGCACTTTGTATTAGGTGAATCGCAGTAAGTTAGTGTGGTTTAATGGTGACTGATGCACAAGGTGGGCACCCTTGGGCTGTTAGGCGTAATCAACAACTGGCAACGTTTGTTTGAATTGCTCAACATGCGTGGGCGAGCACTTGTCCAGTCTTGCAATGCAACAAGGTTTCACTGAGTAACTTTGAATGGTGAAACATAATATATCAACTAGAACATTCTCATGAAAACATATACACGAAAAGTCACACGTATTGAACAAAGATGTTGTCAAAGACTGTATACAAAAATTACATCGCCCGTTCGTCCAGCCAGCCAGCAAGCTAGCTACAATACCCACAATTTAAATGCTACCCATGACACAAGAAACTTGAAAAAAAAACTGTTAAGGAAGTGTTACTATGTAAATTACAAAAAAAAAGAAAAAAAAAGGGAACCCTATCGAGAGCATAGTGTGATCATGACATGACTTGACGTTTTGCTCATTCAATTTACTAACGAAGAATGAGCCTGTTTTTATGTGTGTTAGTTTTTTCTTCACTTTCATTTAACACTGCATTGAAATGCAATGTCCTTTCAGTGTCAGATTATGAGACTGATGTTGCGACAGAATTTCACTGTATTAGGTTCGATGCCCACATCAGTTTAGTGAAAATGTCAACAATTTTCTTGTTATATAGTAAATAAGTATATGTAATAATTTTGTTGGGGTTATTTAGTTATAACTGATCACCTTGTAAAGGCCATTACTTGTTGCCTAAACAGTAAGGGTGACCACTACAATGGTATTGCCTGTGCAAAATGACAACAGCATACAGTTTTGAGAATTCCGAACTGCCAATTTTAGTGCAAAACAGTACAATCATGTTGGGTATGCATGTCCATCTCTTTAGCCTCATAACTTCACTTCTGCTTCCAGTTCTGCTTTGTGTTGGTCCACTGTGAGTCCAAACACCCACAAAGTACCCACTGTCCAAAATATTTCCTCTGGTATGTCATAAAAGGTTACAAGGGCAGTCATAAATGTTTGCGATGAAATCCTTTTGTCGTCAGACTTTGACGATTGTAGGTTTAGCCATAGCAGTCTAAAACCCGCAAAAGGAGAGCCGTTAAGATGCCATATTTTGCCATTGAGTAGAAAACTGTTGGCAACTCTCTACTGATGAAAGAAAAACCTCCAATGATCATTAAAGTAACTTGAAATTGATCAAAAGTAATAACAAATAAAGAATTGCTTCAATATATGTTATGATAATCAGACATTACTTTTTTTTTCTTGGTGGTCCAACAAAATTGTCCTAAAAAGGAAATAATCACTGATGGCTTGGACTAAAATGATGTTACCCTTATTTTAACATTTTATTGCACAACCTTTTGTGGAATCACTGAAGTCAAACGATATCTGTAACTCTCAATGAAACTTTTAGCATGTCTCGACAGGAATGTCTGCCCACTATTTATGAGCAAAGTGCTCTGAGCAAAGTGCTCCAACCTTCTCAGGTTTGAAGTGTTCCTGCTCTAGACAGCTTCTTTCATTGATGTCCAACAGTATTTATATCAGGACTACAGCTTGATGTTTAGTTCTTTGACATTCTTATTTTTCAACCTGTGTGTTTGTGTAATTCTGTTGAATAAATCCATGAACTGCAAGTGTGACCATGCTGGATGGCCTGATAGTCTTTGAGTTGTCTTTGCATACAACACAGGTTCAAGACACTCTGTGCCAGATTTAGCAGAGAAGCCACAGAACATAACTCAGGCTGCTCTCTGTATCACAGCAACAGTTATATTTTCTTGAGACACATGACACAGGCAAAATTATGGTTACGCTTTTTTCAAAAAATGAAAACCCACAACCATCAAAGAAGTAACTTGAAACTGATGAGTTGCTGAAATGCATGTATTGACAAGCCAGCATGCTTTTTGTGTGAGTGTTTTCTTTTTTGTTTTTTGACAAAATTTTACCACCTATTTTATCTGGAAGTTTGCCGGTGGGAATGGACTTATATGATTTTGCTTGTGCCATTAGTACAAAGAAAAGAATACTGCAACTCTGGAAATTTTTCAGTGGGGCAGCCAAGGTGACAGAACGCCTCAGTGAAGGGTGGACAGGGAAGGTATGGTAGCATCCACAGTCAGGGTTTCATGAAATTCACACATATCCAGAACAATACCCATCACAATCATAACCAAAGCAGGCACAAATTCGAATTAAAAAGCAACATTTTACAAATCTTTATTTTCGAGATACTGCCATTTTCTTTCTTTCACTTGTCTCTGCTTATGTTTACTATCCCTTGATCGACTTCAATCGCAAACTAACAGCCAATCACAGTGATTAATTGTCACAGACGGCCGACGGCATTTTGCATGGTACGAGCTATGGCTCATCCTTTCAAATAATATTTAAAAAGCACAATAACACGAAAGTCTCTTAATTCTTCACAGTTGTAAATGATGCTTTTGACTTTTGTTGTTGCTTATATTGTGAGTGTGTGCAACATTGGTATATGAAAGCATTTTATTTAATGCATCTGTGACTGTGGATGGTATGATTAACAATTGTTTTTCAGCCATGTTGTTTTCTTGAATAGAATGAAAGTAATGCTTTTGATTGATGTTGACTGCAAAACTTGAATGTCCTTTACTTAAAACAGATTATTTTAGAGATTTCATTGAGCTCAATTGTGCATTTATTCTTTTATATACACACACGCACACACACACGCACACGCACATGCACTGGAGTCCAAACAATAAGATGCGATTGAAGGTGTTGGGTAAAGCCGCCCTACCCTAGAAAAAAACACACCAGTTTGGAGTTTGCTATTCTCAAGACGCATGCGGACGTGCCAACCAGTCGACACTCTGCCGCCAATAATCGGCTGTAATCAGCTGTAACAAAGCGCTTCGCAGAAATTTTCACACAGAAAAATAAAGCAAAGAACACATTTCATTACATATTGTCAACAATACAATCGTTAACACCCATTTCTAAATACGCCTTGTTGTTTGATGCGGTTGTAGTTGAACGAGGAGAGAATCAAAGTCATTTCATCTGTGGATCAGGCGCGTCATCACAGCGTGCATGACGTCACACACGTCTTCGAGAAAGTTTGAAAGTAAACAAGAAGTCGTGGCGTTCATTGACAAATACTGAGATCGGTTAATAAAAAAGGCAAAGAAGTTGACACCAAAACATAAAATGTATCATTTAGTACAGTGGATTCGAATGAGTTCCACATAACACCTTTTAAAAACTGGGATGCATGCATGACATGTTTTTATCCCATGTACAGTACAAGATAAACGCGTACACCTTAACACCGACCTGCAGGGAGCAGGACTGCGCCATAAGAAACCCAACGCTGTCACAAACACACAAGAAGAAGCCGATACAACGCATGCGCATTACGTACTATTAGTATCATTGTTTTCCCCAACTCGAGCGATTCGAAACTGGTAAGCGTTGCAATTAATATGTTGGCAGAAGAAAGGAAATGAGTTGACGTGCTTTAGCCTTTGTAAAGCAAAGGCGCAGCTGTTTTTACTCCGTATTTATGACATCAAGCAAAGTCACTTAGGTCATCAATTTACCAAAACTTACTTAATAAGAAGCAGTCTTATTATTAAAAACGATTGCCGTGGCAATATTTACTTTTCGCTCCGCGTCTGTTGACGGGATGTCGGCCAGCTGTTGCATGCGTGTTTGCACATATGTTCTCACTGACTTGTTATTAAATGAGACACCAGGACACAATACTTATGTGGTGACATCTTTAGGTGTCGTGGACTTCTATTAAAAAAATATTTCGAAAGGTTGCATGCATCATAGTGCTGTCATTTATTGCCTTCAATGAACATTGCATGCAAGTTGTTGGAACGTGGGTGAACCCGATTACTCGTTGCCACCAGAACTACTCCGACTTCTGATTACGTCGCAAATTTGCATGACTGCACGTGTTCGCATATACTGGTCGACTGCGTAAACATGTTATCGTGACTACATTTGATTTAAAAGACTTAACATTTTTCCCCTGACCTTTTGAAGATAACGGAGATGACTGACTCACAGAGTATATACCACAGAGGCTATTCTAATAAAAATTAAACTGGACCAAGAAAAAGATGAATGATGCAGACCTGTAAACCTTTTCTTGTGCCAAACTCTGCGTCATGTATGGTGTGTGCATGTTGTGGACATTTGGTTTGAATGCTGAGGTGAACTTTTGTACAAACCCAATTCCAATGAAGTTGTGAGGTACTGTTAAACATGAATAAAAACAGAATACAATGAAGTGCAACTATATTACATTTTCAAACGGATACACTTAATTGTTTTTCGCAAATAATCATGAACTTAGATTTTTATGGCTGCAACAACTTCCCCAAAAAGCTGCGACAGGTGGCAAGAGACTGAGAACATTGAAGAATCAAGAATGCTCATCAAACACCTTTTTGGAACATTCTACAGGCAGAGAGGCTAACTGGGAACAAGACGGTGACATTTTTTGGGAATAAAAAGATCTTCCCTAAATTGCAAGCAAAGAAGGGTGAAGTTCACCTCTTTGTGAAAAACCACCTGAGAAAATAGTCGAACAGTTTAAGGACAAGGTTCCTGGATGTACAGTTGCAAGTAAGTTAGGGAATTCATCATCTATGGTACATAATATCATGAAAAAATTTAGAGAATTTGGAGCAATCACTGCATGTAAGGGGGGGGGGACAACATTGGTGATTCATGTTTTTATATCATTCTAACTAGTCACAAATAAAAATGAGTTGCATTTTAAAATGTCAAATTGAATGTTTTCCCACAGCAAATGTCATCTTTGTGTGGCACCAACAATGGCGAACAAGGTGCAGGTCCAGAACCAGCAGAAAAAGAGGTAAATATCATTTGACAGCAAAAACAAGGGATGAAACAAGGAATTTGGGCTTACACGGGCTGGTGTTTTAGTGTGTCACCCTGTGATGGTAACAATTCCTTGAGTTACTGGATGCAATAACTATTTTTCAGCTATGACTACAAAGATAATATATAATAATGGTAATCTAATGTTTCCTCAATGTCGGATGCAGCCCTTGAAAATGAAAAAAAAAACATTAAAAGCAATCAATATACTCATAAATGTTAAGAGATTGTGTGTTAGTCGAGTCCCAACAAATAATTATTCCATTAGAAATCAACAAACTCAAATCATTCAGAATGTATTCTCTTTAAAAAATACCGGTGTATATATATTTGATGAAAGTTGTGCTATTACTGTATTTATTGATCAAATCTGAGGGAATCTGAGAAATAAGAGCTTGGCTACATCTGTTTGTCCATCCATTTCCTATATTGCTTGTCCTGGCATGAGGCGGGGGTCTCAGGCTGGACTGGTCGCCAGCCCATCATAGGCCACAATCATTCGCAATCACATTCACCGTTCGAATTGATTGAATTCGTGTCTTCAATTAGATGAATAAGCGCATTTTTGAAATGTGGGACGAAGCTGGAATACTTCAGAATTGTGAGGTAAGATGCTAACATGCTCAGCCTCCCTGCTGCCAGATGGTGTATTGTGTATGGCCAAATAGTGTGTATGATCAGTTAACTTGAGAGCAGCTGGACTGTTACTGAGAAATGTAAACTAACTGAGCCTCACTCCCCGCGACTCCGAAAGCCACTTTCCCCCATTTGACAAAAACAAAAGAAAAATGTATTCAACTTGGTGTTAGGCTTAAGATCCACAAAGAGCTCACGTGACAGGAGTAAGAGTATTTGTCACGTTGCAAGGTGGTGATGGACCCCAAAAAGCAGGCAGGAGGAAGGAGCAGGGTGTCCTTGAAAGATTGTATTAAAACACAGAGAAAACTAAATCCAAAACAAACAAAGTCCAAAGTATCAAACAAAACACATGACTGAAGATAAAACATAACACTGACCAAAACATGACTGAAACAAACATGACAGCAGCAAACAAACGGCAACAAACATGACAGTAGCAAAGAGCAACAATGACCCGACACTGAGTGTTCGGGCTGGGAGTCCTTTTAAAGCACTATTTACATAATGACCAACAGGTGTGCAGCTGCAGGGAGAGCCCTACAGTGCCACCTGTTGGTCCCAAACCGAATCATGACAGTATTGGGCTGTTGATTTAAACGACGACCACATCTGATCATTCAGTTCTTCACTGGCTCACTAAAATTTTGAGTTACCATATAGAGACTGGGCCCTAATCGTTTGTTTGTGTTGTAGGACAAGGAGCATCCTCGTATGCTTATTCCTGAACTCTGCCGACTCTTCTACCAGCTAGGATGGGTTACTGGGACAGGCGGAGGAATCAGTTTGAGAAGAGGGTTTGTATATAATGAGCTACGTTCTTTTCGCCCCAGTAAGCTTATCAAGAGAGAAAACGAGTGTGACAAAAACAAAACATGCACAGTGGCAAATCGGGCCCATTTACAACATTTTGTCATTTTTTTAAATGAATTTGATGGTATAACTTCCCTTTACAAGTGTCACCTCGACTTCACATTTTTTGTAGCCATTAACAAGCTTCTGGCGTAATTGTCGCTGGATAGTTTTTTTTGTTGTTTTTTTTTTTGTTTTTCCTTTTTCTTGAGCAGTGGGAAATGTAGAGAGGATGAGTGACTGTTTGATGTGAACGCACCATTTTTTTAACAAGCTGGAAAGTTGTTTAAAAACAAGTGGTAGTGGCCCTTCCATGGTCAGACATACTTAAAACCATTTTCACACTGTGGAAGCTACAATGGTGCCATTAAAAAGCATTATCTGATTGGTAGAGTCCAAATTTATTCCGTAGGTCAAACTTAAACCGTCTTCCACGCATACCTTATTTATTGTGCACCCTAAACTGAAGGAACACATAAATCAGTAATGCCTGATAACAAATAACAGAGTGTCTGCAGTTATAATGCAAAAGACTGAGCATAATAACTCTCTCCTGTCATCTCATTTACAGGCCAAGGAAAGGAAAACAAAAAAAAGTTAGTGCTCTAAAATGCATTTTTGTAACCGCGTGTTCTGTTGCTTCCTGTGATTGATCCACTTATTAAAATGGGAAGTCCTGTATTTACCAATAAATAATAAAATAATCATAAATAAAAAAATGCATTACAAATATACATCATGAAAACTGTGTTTCTCACGAGTCAGAACTGTTGACGGCAAATGCGCATGCACCAGGTTACTTTGTGGCTCATGCCCCCACCATCTACATTCCAGAGCTTTTCTGCTTCTACACTTGTGCAGAGGTAATTACAGCTCTGAAGAAATGAACCACTTTTGCCATTAAAAAGTGCCATTAAAAATTCTCATTGTCCAGCTTGACGAAAAGGAAACACGCACGCACGCACACACACACACACACACACACACACACACACACACTCGCACTAACTGTGTTGTTCTTTTGTGTGTGTGCGTCTGTTTGTGTTTTATTTAATCAAAGCTCTGAATTATAAATATGATTTCTCTCTCTCCCATTATCGTGTGCAAAATGTTGTAATAATGTCAAAAAGACATTATCAAATAAAGAAAGGAAACAGGAGAAAAGGAAAAAAAGATATTACCGGTACACAAATTTTTAAAGGCATCTTTGTATTTTGTGTGAATAAAGCGGAGGGATATTGGGGAAAGGAAACATGAATTGTTGTAATGATGTATTTATAATACGGTGTATGTTTTTATTGAGTATCCTATTTTTGTGCTAAGTCACATTTTTGTTTTCCTAGTTTGGCTGGTCCTGCAACTCAACCCCAAAATCCCCATTCCCTAATCGTGTTGACGCCAGCAAACAAGTTCCTGTTGGATTTGAAACTTCCGCTTCTAACGACAGAAAACCTTTTTATTTTTAATTTGAAATGGCTTACCTTAACTAGAATTCCACAACACAACACAACACATGTTCTTATTTTTTTGGAGAGGGTTGGGGGGGTTCTGGAATGGATTAATCGTGTTTCCATTTCACGAGAGAAAATTGATTTGAGATACAGGCGTTTTGAGTTACGAGCATTGTCGCAGAATGAATTAAACCCGAATTTCAAAGTACATCTGTATTTCATCGTGCCGAGCCGTATCTGCTGTGCGCACACAAGTTGTCGACATGGCACCGTCCCGCTTCAGTGAGTTCTGTCTGAAAGGGACAGGCGAATAAATCCCCGCTCTACTTTTAACGCCACTGATGGGCGAATTCACTAGAAAACCAGTGTGTGTGCTGAGTTTTTCACACACCATGAAACACATTTGAAAGGAAGGGCAGCAGTAGCTCACGTTGTGTGAGTGAGGGTTTCAAATTTGACACCCCCTGCGGACCACACGTCTTAAAATGTTGATTACGCGCTGTAATATCTTCAATATTAAAACATGTTTGTTCTGTGACTTACAGAGAACATATCTACATTGCACCTTCTGGGGTCCAGAAAGAGAGAATACAGGTCAGTCGTGATAATAGTGTACTACATAGCCTTGCAAAAGTATTCACTTGAATTTTATTTTTACCCATTTTGTTTCATAACAATCTCTAATTTTAATTATTTTATGTGATAGATCTGCATAAAATAGTTTTTATAATAATTTTTTTTCTCACTAAGTAGCACCCCAAAAATATTCAGTACCATGTACCATGATGACCAACGTTAAAATACAGTGGCATAATAGGCCTAAGTGTTCATTAAAAAAAAAGTTTTAATCCCTAAAATAATAAATAAATAAAATAATGGAAGGAATGCAAGACACTGTAACATGATATAGTTTGAACTATGGCTGCAACTAATAACCATTCTTATAATAATTGATTAATCTGTCAATTATTTTGTGGATTTAATCGACAAACAGGATTACTGTTTGCGCACCCCTGAATTAGAGGCTGTAATTGAACAAAGTGAGTAAAAAGTCAAGGGGTGTGAGTACTGCTGTAAGGTACTGTATGTCATGCTCTGTTTAAATCTTTTTAGTATCAACTGTTGTTGTCCGTGTGTGTGTATACGTTTTAAACAGCCAGAGGACATGTTTGTGTGTGATGTGGAGGAGAGAGACATCAGTTGTCCGCCTGCCTGGAAGAAGTTAAAGAAGAGCCAGTGCACCCCATTGTTTATGAACGCATATACGATGAGAGGTGAAATTGTTTTATCCGTACACTGATATAACAGTTGACCAACAACTGAGCCAAATATTAAATCGATGTCTACAGTAATGCGATGTAAGGAGTAAGCTATTGTGTTCAATGTAAAGTGTAGGGGACTTTTTTGGGGAAGTTTAGTGAACTTTATCCTGTTGTTGATGGTGAGCCGTGCATTAAACACTAGTGTCCTTTATCATGGAAAAATCTCAAACTAAAAATTTGTTCTTGTTTTTGGACAAAAAAAAAACCAAACCAGGGGCACAGGCGGTTATCCATACACACTCCAAAGCTGCTGTCATAGCAACCCTGCTGTATCCTGGTAAGGAATTCAGAATAACACACCAGGAGATGATCAAGGGGATTCGTAAAGGCACCACCGGCACCAACTATCGGTATGAAATCAAGGATTAATCAAACAGTTGGCCTACCGTAGTTCTTATTCATGTCTTAGTGATGTGTAAGCGTGTTCTGCCATGTTCCAGGAAATACAAATTCAATAACAGCACAGCAATCAAGGATGACACCATATGTCTTAGCATGATCTTATTTAAAGTCTTCTGCAAGCATTTAGAGGTTCTTGAACTTTTTGTATTTAGGTCAGCATGCCTCATCTGGAATTGTTGCAGTTGACTAACCATAAACAATACGTTAAGGTGGGGTTCATGTAACTAATTAAGTCATCATTATTACAGGGAATGCTCCAGTATGAATTGGACCAACAGTTATTTGGTTTCCCTGAGAGTAAATATTAGCATTACAGTCAAGAAGGATTCCCTTAAGTACTACGCCACTGCAAAGCACTTTTCTTTCTTTTAGGTGCTATTTTCTTACAATCTAAAGGATGATGATAGTGGCTGTTACGATGTAAGCATGATAAACAGCCCATTTACAAACTGGTGATACGAGGTCAGGGGCAGTGTGTGTTTCTGCGTTTTTTGACGGACAAAAATTTAAAGACATTTTTGTTCTCAGCCGGTGTCAACGATCTAATTCTCTAAGCGCAAACCTGGTTTGATGGATTCACTTGCCTGTGTGACCGCAGTGTGTCAAGCCTTGAGACAATCTTAAGTGGGGTCGAGACTGTTTGCCATCGGACTGATGAATGGTTAAAATGTCTTGCAGCTATGACGACACTCTGGTCGTGCCCATTATCGAAAATACGCCAGAAGAGAAAGACTTGAAAACTCGGATGGCTCAGGCCATGGAGGAGTACCCCAATTCGTGCGCTGTCCTTGTTCGCAGGCACGGAGTGTACGTGTGGGGCGAGTCATGGGAAAAAGCCAAGACCATGTGAGTATTTCCCAATCCGAAATAGAACCGTTGTGAATGTCTTAACGAATACAAATGTTGAAATAATGTTTGTTGCTTCACATTTGTAGGTGTGAATGCTATGACTACTTGTTTGACATTGCTGTTCAGATGAAGCATTGCGGACTGGACCCTTCAGCTTTTCCAGAAGGAGAGAGAGGAATAGTTTGACATTTACAGGCACCTTTCAAAGTGACGCTTGTTCAAGGAAGGTCAGGAAAGTTCAATCAGGAAGCAGATTTTAATCATTTTGCTTTCATGCCAGCGCTCCACAATTTGGACAGTGATTGCCGATTCAGAGTTGAAGGCCTCTTATCCGGAAAGACCTTGAGAGAACGGCTTCAGGCTCTGGGGGTGAAATCTTTATCATTAAAATACATTCAGTTAATATGCAATTGTTGTTTTGTGCCTGTACTTAAACCAAAAAAAAAAAAAAAAACGAGTACATGTGTTCCATAAGATATACGTTTTTTTTTTTTTTTTTTTTTTTTAATTAAAAACAAAAAGTAAACCTTCGCCTAACTGTGTTCTTCACACGAAATGATGTATGTAAAATTGAATGAATATCAGGGGACACCAATTTATTTAAAGACTGATTAACACTACAGTATATGCATAATAAAGACCTGACACCAATTGTTTTGTCTCTCTCAGTTGAGCACTTTCAGGTGAGTGGGTGTTGTGGTGGCATCACGCAGTGCCAGTATACACTTGCACAGCATGTTTCTAATCCTCTGCATACTCCCCTTTTTTTTTTTTTTTTGAAAATGAGAGTTGTCCCTTCAATAAGCTCTCTCTGGTGCCCCGATCCCATTTCCTCCACCACTGTATCTGCTCTAAACAGACTGCAGCCAAATATGTCACAAGCTTATTTAAATTTAAATTGTGAGGATCCTGAAATGTCCCCATCAGTTCTTGCTGATGGGGAATTCTTGTAAACGAATTCACGAAAAAAAAAAAATCAACACTCCCCCATAAATTCAAATGACTTTGTCAAGCCCACAATGTCAAGTAATGTGATATCATGAAAAGACCAAAATGATGAGTTGTCACAGTTTTGTTGACTTTGATATTTTGTTCTTAGTGGGGGACTTGCTGAGGAATTATCTTTCAAAAGCACATGACAATGTTTAAGGGTTGGGGAGTATATATTCCTCAGGCCTGCAGATATTACAAAGTCAAGCTTCTCTAGCACTGATTATGTGCATTTTAATATTAAGACCTAGCAGTTGACATTCATATGTATTGCTTTATTCTTTAACAGTAACAAGATGATGGCGCCCTGGGGTGTAGCGGTTTCTCCGGCTCCCAGGTTTAAACCTCATTACAATGACTTCAGAGCCGATTTTAGTGCCATCTCAATAGCGTCTGAAGTATAGCTCTGAAGGACTCGAGAGAGTTCAACGGCACCTATTTCATCATTGCTGAAAATCCCTGCCGACTGCAGATCCTAACATCCACTGATACCATGACTCTTCCAAACCAGTGTTCGCTCATCGAACAATAAAATAAACTTCCTTTGCCTGAGTTTGGGTGGTTCCAATGAGATGAGGAATTGTTTCGTGCTCTGTTTGATGGAAATCTGGCTAAATGACAACATACCCAACTCAGCCCTCAATATTGATGGACCCCAGCTCTTTCGCGACGACGGTGACGCCCACTCAGGGAAGAAACACGGGATTGGATTCCGCAACAAAGGTTGGTCCAGAAACAGGGGACTTAGAGGGAGTCCTTTGCTCTGAGGAAATAGAGCATTTGACTGGTAGATGCTACCCACAGCACGTATGCCACTGCTCTTTACAGTGGACACTCTCGATTCATAGGCATAGGGATCGCACTCGCCTGTGAATAGCGAAACTCCGTGTAAGGTTGACACCCATTCCAATTTCTTGTTAAAACAGGGATAAACCAATGGCTCCCCCTGCTTAAAGACCACCTCCATTATGCCAGTGCCCAAGACATCAACGGTGACAGGTCTGAATGACTATGGGTCAGTGCCCTCACTCCGATAGCCAAGTAGTGCTTTCAGAAGCTGATCATGGTGCAGATCAAGAACGCACATCAACATCCATAATGGACCCACATTAATATTCCTAGAGGAAGAACAGCTCCATTGAAGATGCCATCTGATCTTATGGTCCACACCGTCTTCACCTACCTGGAAAGCAGGGAATCCTACGTCCGCCTGCTCTTCCTGGAGCTCTCCTCTGACTTCAACACCAACAGACCATAGACTGTCAGGACCTACAACACCTCTCGCATCACCCTCAGCTCCTGCCCCCGCCAAGGCTATGTACTGAACCCCCCTCCGGTTCCCACTCCTGACCTATGACTGCTCTGTGAAATTCCCTAGCTGTCACATAGTGAAGTTTGCGGACTACGTAGCAGTAATGCTACGCATCACGAACAAAGATTAGTTTAAGTACAGAGAGGAGGTAGAACATCTGGGGGATTGACCCAAAGATGACCTTTGCATCAATCCGAATAAGACCAAGAAGATGGTGGTGGACTTCAAGAACAGAAACCCAGATGCTTTATAGTCACTTCAGTTACTGACTGCGTTTCTTTACTTTCCTCCATAAGTGTGCCTTTTTGTCTCTGAGAGCTTTAAATAATTAAAATGATAACATTTGGATCACCTTTTACTAAAAAGACGGAGATATTCAAATTAATTGAAATCCATCTATCCCTCTTCTGAACCGCTCATCCTCACAAGGGTCGCGGGCGTGCTGGAGCCTTTCCCAGCTGACTTCGGGCAAAAGGTGGGGTACACCCCGGAACTGAACAACCATTCAGACTCAAAATCACACAGAGGGACAATATAGAGTCCGCTTAACCTACCATGCATGTTTTTAACAAGCATTCACACTCACAATAATACCAGTAAAACAATTGGAGGATTCAATTCACATTAGTCTTTGGAATTTTGGAGGCTTATCAGAGTTTGTGTGATTTAGTTTGTGCAATTAAAAGGAACTCATGCTTCAGTGAACAAATGACTGCAACTCGCCATTAGCATGGATGCGTATGCATTTTTAACCAGATGAAATTGCCCTGTTCAGCATCAAGGAGTAAAGGAGATTTTAGAATGGTCATAAGTGCGCTGTGCCGCGATTGCAAAATATACATTAAAGAATAATTATATGTTCAGATCCAGCAAAAAGTTTGTGAATTCATGAGTCAACTCATTTCTGTTTTCTCAAGCAAACTAAATGAGGCCCTTCAGCCTTCAGTGAGGCAACCTGAAATGACTCTCTTCAGGTTTGCACTCCATGTGAACTCCCTCAAAAAGCTTATTTGTGTTGTGTTGTGTTGTATTTTTTTCAAACATTTTCAACTCCTTTTTTGTGGGGACTTATCAGTTTGTGGACATACCATGAGCACTGCAGACATTCTTATTTTCCTATTAGGCTTATTTCAATTCAGGTAAGGGGTAGGGGTGTGTAAGTGTGAAGTGGTTCCACTCAACCCATAATTATTCTCTTCCAGTCACATTGACGTGTTTGGCACTGATACCCCAAGAGAAAAGGAACCCTCAGTGCTGCATCGTGTTCTTTGAGATATTGATTGAAGTGTAAACGAGTTTATGATTTTAGGCTGAGTAAAAGGCTTGATCCCTTTCCTGGTTACAAATGTTACTACGTTTACATGCAGTCCATGTTTGATTTGAGGTCAAAATTCCGATTTACGAAGCATTCGAAATAAGCTTTTTACATGAATGAGTGGACAGAGTTAGTCCCACATTTGAATAACCCAACTTAAAACGGTGACGCATGGACACAGCCATGTAAAATCGATGTAATTTCCGCTTCTTAGTTTTTACCATAAATAAAGCACATTGTATTCATGTCACTCACCACAGGAATAAAGAAAGGCTGTTTTTTTCCTCGCTTCAAAATTGTGCTTTTGAGCAGCGTCTTCAAGCTTCGCCATCACTGTTTACCTCTGCTTGTGTAATTCCGGCGAGTTGCGCACTGGTTGTACGGATTTATACCCATGTATATATCTGTTTGTATGTACAACGTGAGATTCCATTCAGATTAAGCAAACGCATGCACAGAACACAAACCAATGCCTCATAACTCAATTTTCATGTTAAAAGAAAACGGGTCTTGTTCGGCTTTTTAAAAATTGACGTTGTAATCAGCACTGATAGCATGAAGGAGGCGAAGTGGGGGAATATCACGGTATTGGAAAAATCCATCAATTCCTATATGTGACTATAGATTACCTGTATTGATTCAAGTATTTGTTGGCTACTCTCACCACTTCGATTTAGGGAATTATTAGGTCACCTTTTGTTTACTAACCAAACCAAAGTGACGACTTGAGCCAAAGGCTGAAAGCTTACAATAGCAGTAGCCTACTTGTCAGGTCGAATTTATAGCACTACTCTGCGGCGCACACTGCTTCTACAGGTTTCACCTCCACGCGCTTGATGTATCGTTTGCTTGCATTTGCTCCTGTCCTCTGCAAGCAGAAATGGTTTGATGTCTGCCAACTTCCAATGTGAATCAGCCTCTTATGCATGCTTATCACACTAGCTGCAGCACTTTGCTCTAGGCCTTCTTCCTTTAATCCTTTCACCCAGACCATACTTTGTTTTCTTGGTTGCACTGACTTTGCTGATTGAAATGTTAAAGGAAAAATGCGGGACAGCGGAAGATGGAGAGAGAAGCTCTGTCAACACATCCCCAGAATAGCAGTGCACTGCAGTGCACTCCCGCGTTCAATCACTTTTCTTTAAACGTATGAAATGTACGCAGTTTGCCGTCAGATATCTGAGAAAAAAAAAAACAACAACAACAAAAGCAAGCCAACCTAAATAAACAAATGTTTCTTTGGTGTTATTGCTTCTTTTCAGACAACCATATGTTTGTGAAAACGTAATCCTCTGAATTCAAACAAGGATACTAGCTGTTCGGTGGGTGGCCTGTTCTCATAGCCTAGCAGTTAGCACGCTCAACCGCCAACATGTGAAATGGTGTTTGGATCACAACAGTTAGACTGGTGGCCAGTGATCTGGAATGAGAGTGAGGTTTTATGCTTCACTTTAGACTGTGTAGTATCGCTCCGAATTTTCTTTGAAGATTTCGCCCCTTTAGCCAGTTTGATTGATCAACAATCCTTCCCGCATACAAACACGTTGAACATGCACGAGCGGTGTGTCACATTCTGTCTGAAGTAGCGTATGGGCGGATTCCACACGCAAGACAGACTGGGCGTGTTTCTGTCAGCCGTCAGAGAAATGGGCCATCTGCAGGTACTTGACCCAGTGAAGGACGATATAAGGGACGGGCGAAAACTCACTTCTGTCCTTTTGTAGTCCGCCCTTTTTAAATAACTTCTCGTCCTCCGCCCTCAAAATGGGCATCTGTCAAAATACACCAACTAGGGTTGAAACCCATGACCTTCTTGCTGTGAGCATCTGAAAGTACTGACTCTCTAACATAGGAAAGGGGAAGGGGGCTGCAATTTTTCATCAGTTAGTGGTGCTCCACATAGGACTGCAGACCAGATGAATGACAAAAATGCCATTTTCATGGCAAAATATGAGTATTCTTATTTTTTCAGTTTTTTTTTTTTTTTTTTTCAATTGAACCGTTGTTGATGTATTACAATTCTCAAATACATGAAAAAAAGTGCCACTGGGCTCTCTTGCATAAAAATTCCGTCATGTTTGAACTGCATGTCATTCAAATCCCCATACTGACATGGGCCAGTGAAGTCGGTTCTAGATGTGCCCCCCTTTGTAAAGTGTGTCCATGACAACAGCCACTTGTCCGAATTAAGCTACCATACACATTTCTAACATCATTCAATGTTGAATGCATGCATTTTTTTTTTTTGGGAGGACAGAAATGTACTCCTCATTCACTTCAAACAAATGGTCACCGCTGTGGCAAAAAACAAAAAAAAAAATATATATATATATATCTATGTGTATATATATATATATATACACATGTACGTATGTCTGCATTGCTGTTTGTGGACTTCTCAGACAGTGTTGTGATGGCCATGACACACACTTCGCCTCTGATGCACAATTACACACTCAGGGTTGGGGTCGCTGGTGAGCGATGTTTCCCAATCTGTGGTGAAAGCTGATGGGCTCAACTCCAGTGAAACTTTTTTTTTTCTCAAAAATTAATAAAAGTCCACTCTGAATGCAGTTGCCCATCCCTGCTTTAAGATGTATTGAATCTCTTTTGCAGCTGCATGCACCATAAACTGCCACTTCAAAATGAACTATTAGCTCCATTAAAATACATTGTCTGTGCTCTGGGAATCCTCTTCTCCACTCAATTAGCTTCCCTCGGCATGTGTGTCACTCTCCTCCCACCGATTACCCCCACACCTCTCCCCCCGAGTGAAGCTCAGGGTTCTGTCATGCAAAATATTTTTTGCCAAATCAAATTTGAATGGATTGGAGGGATGACAACCATTTGCGATGAATGGATTTGCAAGGGATTTAGGTTCTTCTTGGCAAACATCCCCGCTCTAAGACACCACCAAAAGAGAGAGGGGCTACGCAGCCACGCATATCTCCGCTATCACTGCCGAAATATTGCATATTCCGACCATGTATTTCATGCATAACATGATTGGATACATCCAGCGGAGATATGGCAGGCTTGTTTTTAATCTGGTTACTTGTACATCTGTATCAACGGAACTGAGAGCCAAGTTGAGGTTGGATGATATATTGTTTTGTACATATTTTACCATCAAAGCGAGATCCCAGTTTATTTGTGAAATGGGGGATGCTGCCTCAGATGGAAGGCGAGCGTGAGATTAGTCCTTCATTTGAACTTCGGTGGCAAAAATAGAAAGGTAACTCATGGTACAAAAGGATTACCATCCTCCAGAAATGAAAAAAAAAAAAAGCCTACGTTGTATAGATCTGGTCGTATGTTCTTGAGGTTATCTTGAGCCGACAGTCTCCTAAGTGTTCTTGTTCAGAACATGACGGCAATGTGTTAGCCAAACTAGGCTGTCTCATTTAGACCTCAAAAACTAAATGGCTGCTCCATTGCACTTGTGTTTATTCTGCTTGTCCCCAGTGCATCTTTTGGGCCTTTGTTAACAAGTTCCACCAGCAACATTTTGTGTTGCCCTCCACGGCTGAATGCTCTGGGTGCGCATCCCCTGAGCATGTGCGCAGACGCCAGTTGGTCTTAGCTTTGTTGTTTTAAGGACTTTTTCATTTTCAGACCAGTCATTATGAGGTCATAAAAGAGTAATCATTAATCACGGTTCCATGTAATTCTAGTAAATTCATTTTACAGACTCTGGTTACACTCACGACACAGAGCCCCTCATTTAAGTGGGCCGGTTTACTCATGTCACTTGAGGCAGTGTTGTTGCTGAGGCCACGGTGTCTTGGGTCAGTCCGCTAACTGGAGTCAGTGGACCAAATTATTTGAGTTGGCTGTGTACTGATAGGTGTGTGTCTGCTAACTCGCCTTGGTAGCTACTATGCCTTAAAGCACATGTCAAACTCCGGTCCTCAAGGACCACTATCCTCCAAGTTTTAGATGTCTAACACACTGTGTGGCAATATTGCTCATCAGATTTATTCCTGGTTGTGCACGGTTAGTATTTTGGCATCCACATTTGTTTGCATTGAGCAAACACGTTGGCGCCTGTTTTTACAGACCATCAGTAAATCAGGCATGGGTTGTCTCTCCTGCTTGTCAAGTTCACTCTGTCACTGAACAAGATAAACAGAATAAAACATGGATAGATGGACTTTTACTTACCGTAAAATTCCATGAAGAACACACCTGTGCATGTATAATACATCATCTGCCTCCCAGTCACCTTTAAAAAGTTTTTTTTCCCCCCTCTATACTTGTGTATAATAGCGTTCCCTGATTCGATGGTATCCTTTATTACACTGAAAAAAATGGTGTGTTGAATGAACTCAATTTTATTTGTCAAGTGGTTGGACTAAATACAGTCAAACCTTGTTTCAACATACATCGAGGGACATAACAAATCTGTAACGGTAGTTCGTTCAAAACCATATCCAATAAAATGGCCACCAACTACGACATGTAATACAGTTTGAACATTTACTAACATAAAAACATGAACATGTAATCCAGTATAAACATTTCAATTACAAATACATGTAGACAATATGACGAAAAAAAAGATTTTATAAGACATGAAACAAACAACTGTAGCATTCCTACTTCATCTCTTTTGTTCATAAGCAAGGTGGCGTTTTTTTCACTGTTTTGTGGGAAAAATCTGGTTGTGCAGCCACTTGACAAAATGAGATTGAGTGCCCCCTGTTTCATACCCTCCCCAGATTTATGATTTTTTTTCTTTTTTTTTTGGACGGGGGAAGTCTTATTCATTGGAATTTATAGAAAAAAAAATATTTTTGATATGACAACACGTCTGTTGTTTTCCACCTAAAGTTCTTATGAGCTGATGATTTCCCTTTTCCCAACCAGCTGGTGAACGAGCTCACAAAAACCACATTTTTTCAATGACACAAGACTGGTCTTATTGCTGCAAACTCTTGCAAAACCTATGTAATAATTTAGACTTCCCTGCAGAACAGAGGTCTTACTGTGCTCTTAAGAAACTGCAACAGCACCTCATCCGTCATCTGTCATCGTCTGTTCAGCCTATCTCTCTGGCCCAGCTGGAGAGCATCCTCTTTCCGAGCCCACATAGATGCACACAGCCTCAAATGTGATGGATGAGGGAGTATACCTTCCCCTTTTTACAGAGCATGACTCCATTTACACCTACAATGTACCAGAGAACACTTGTCTAGCTTGTGGGTCCCTGTGTTGTTCTTACCCTGACCTTTTTTTTATGAACAAGTTAAGACAGACGTAGGGCATGCAGGACCCCTTTTTTCACCCTTCTCACGTGACTCTAATCGTAACTCTCAGGGGCGCAGCAAAAAAAATGTTCAAGTGGCCAAGGTGACACAACGTCTCACCGAGGTGTGCCCACGTGCATGCGTCCGCATGGTATTCACATGTTCACACTCATAATAAAAGCAGGAAAAGTCTGTCCACTTGCTTCCAAGGTCCCATAAGCCTTTGTATGAATTATATTTACATGGTAACTGTTAGTGAGAGTCCACTATCTATGACAGTAACAGACTCACGTTAGTTTCTAGACTTTAGCACAAATGACCGCCAGTTGTCGCAGCTTAAAACAGAAATTATCACAATACATTGGCACAGATGGCAGGGGGTGGGGGGGACATAACCCCCTCCCCCCCACCTTCATCACGACTACACCGTCACCCCCACATTCGCTATGTTAGAATGCATGCATTTTGAGTCAAATATGGCAACCATCTTGCGTTGCCATTTTTCGTGACACCTTCTGTAGGTTTTTTTTTTTTTCAGTGAAAACACAGTTGTCTCAATATGTTTATGACTCATGGTGAGGAGCAATACATTTGCGGATTTATTGAGATCAATTATTTAGTTGTTTTTTTTTTTTTTTGTTGCTGACAAACTTTTGCTCGACTCTGCTCAACTCTTGCACCTCTCCATCAGTAATACAGTGAAAATGAGTGGAAATGTGAATATTTACTTCACAAGTCAATTTGTGTTTCATCTGTACCCCTAAATTTTCTACTTGTGCCCTTAAAATTTCAGGTTAGGGGCCATTCCGCTCCTAGTAAAAAAAATAAAAAATAGTGAAGTACGTTAATGATTGGGTAAACTGCTGTGAATGTATCCTCAATAACAATACCCCTCTCCACCACGAAGGTAATCTTCACCAGACTATCAAGAAAAATCACAATGGCACTGTTTAAACAGGATGCAGATTAAACTGCTGCTTCATCTCCTACCACGTCGTGCAAAGTTAAACTAGCCTCCTCCACAGAGCACTGGATTGTAGGGGTAGGCGCTGAAATGGCTTTTCGAACTCTGCGGTGGCCAAAAAAACACAAACAAATCCACAGGAACATTGCCCAATGCACATAAATAAACAAAGGAACAACTCACACGCAAACTCACTTAGCAAACAATGAAAAGTTATATTTGTTCTGTGCTCCTTATTCATACGGGAGAGATGAAAAGAGAGGAAAAGAGAGCGAGAGAGAGAGAGAGAGAGAGAGAGAGAGAGAGAGAGAGAGAGAGAGAGAGAGAGAGAGAGAGATTTCAGCTGGGACGAAGTGCAGCAGCTCAACAGCACTTGCAACATTATTGTTCTAGTGATGATTAGTCCATCCATTTTTTGTACAGCTTCTTCTCATTAGGGTGGTTGGATGTGCTACATGGCTCAATTGCATGCAAAATGTATTTACCCAAGTAAATCACATTATCCAACATGTAAAAGAAATGGGAATGCGTAATGGGATATTTTTTTCTGTGCTGATATCAATTTTTATTATTATTTTTTAATCTCTTTGTTTTTTTTTTCTTACTCCTGTAATTGTTTTTCACTTTCTGTTTTGAACAATCATGGAAGAAATAGGGTGACTGGGAAATTTTATCCCCAACATGCGAAAATGAAATTGAGGATCTTGGGGGGGGGGGGGCACTTATGTTAAAGTTTGGATGACCACTTGCGAGCGCATGTACCAATGTAACCAATGGAAGTTAAAAAAAAAAGAGTCAGAGATGCTGCCTTTGTGATTCATTTCCTCTTCACTTATTTTAAACATTCAACCATAGGGTCGTGTGTCAAAATTAGCAACTCCAACACAACTACTCTAGTCATAGCACAGTTGACAAAGGAAACCAAGTGATTTATTTTAATACAGCAAGGGACTACATTGATTTTATTAAGAACAGGATTGAAAAAACGAATTATGTAGTTAACAATTTGAGGAGCAGATGTTACATGAATAAAATAGTTTACAATTTAAAATTATTAATACAAAAAGTCCCGTTATTGGCAGAGTAGGATTCCCTGAGGTTGCTGCCGCGTAGGATATGATTTCTGCAGTTAAGACCTTGGTGTCTTCCATCTGTCGATGGGTCATGCCTGCATGGGTGCATGTCCCCATTGCGGACGTCATCGTCCAGATGCCAGTCGACACTGCCATTTCATTCTGAATGTTCTAATAAAAGGGCTAAGGAAGGAATAAGTTAAACAAAATTGCAATTCACAGCAGTCTTAAAAAAGGGAGACAGCAAGTTATTTATAAATTTAACGTTGTGGTTTTCTCTCTTTGTTAACCATGAGCCTTTTGTGATCTAACAAACTTTTAGAGGGTTAAAATGTTGAAGTTTATTAAATGTTGCTTTTCATAACCAGGATGGACACAGATAAAGAGAAAACAAGTGATGAAAGTGGAAAAATATGTTAATATATTTATAGCATTTTGGAAATGTAAACAAGAGATGGCCTTTTGTGGCAAAGAACAAGCTGAGAAGGAGTTTTCTGTGGGTGTTGTTCGATATACCAATGCATAATAATGAGTGTTAGTGCTAATCAGTTGCATTTGTCTGACTTTACTATCAGCAATATAAGAAAAGAGATCATAAAAAATGTATACCGGTGCGCGCACACACACACCTATATATATATCTATCTATCTATCTATCTATCTATCTATATATA
>NW_017805824.1:5780170-5843276 GCF_001891065.2 Hippocampus comes
ATAGGTGTGTGAGGTTGTTTTGTGTATTGTAAAAGTGTTTATAAAACACCTGTCTACACTTGTGACAAGAAATAAATCATATGATTAGATAGATAGATAACATTTTTGAAACGGAAGTAAATCCTGTGCTGCATGTGGCATATTGCGGCGCAGTTGCAGGATACACCTGATGGTTCGAATTAAACAAATGACCACAGGCTGTGGGAGTGGTCATAGCCGACGTCAATCATGGAAAGTCAAAGCAGCTCCTTTTATTCCCTTTATATGTGCCGTGAAGTAGGCACTTGGAAAACTGTCTGATCATTCGTCTGACGGACTTATCTGTCCGTAGCTGGATGGAGGCGGGAGCGTTTGAGCACGGACAGGCAGAAGAAAGCCAGAAATCAATTCCTAAGTGATCCTGACAAGCTTAATATATAGACCTTATGAAACAAAAGCAACTCTTTGCTGTCTGCGGTCACAGCAGGGTCAAGACAGGAGGTCAGGGCATCTCAGCAATTAAGTGCCCGGCAGTGTATTGACAGTGAACAACAGCAAGTATGCAAAATTATGCAGAGTCATCAAGCAATATGAAGTGTCCAATAGTGTGGTAATACTGATTAACAATAGTTATGCAAATGATTCAGAGACAGAGCTACAGCATTAAATATAGCAATAATGATATGATGGGCATGTGCAAGAGTGCCATTATAAGATATGAGTTAATTGTTTAAAAACTGAAATGAAAAGGGAAATAAGCTGCTGGAATTTCTGATGATTATAGTGTGTGTTGTTTGCACAGATGTGCATTCCGTCAGTGCTGACGGAATGCATATCAGTCTGTCACTGACCGATTCCCGTTTTGAGGGTGAGTGACGGAATTACCAAAGGAATCGCCAACAGAAGCGGGTTTTCTTCTGTCACTGGAATCACTAACCGGGTCAGTGCCGACAGACTTTGTGAGGCTGTCAGTGACAGACTCACACTTTGGTGAAAACTGACAGAAACATGCCACCTGTCTTGCATTTGTTTGTTTGCGGAGGTGAATATACCAGGGTTGCTTCAAGTGGAGGTGAGAAAGGGCTTCTTGTCCTTTGACAGATGTTTTACCGGTCACACAGAGTGCAATGACATTGTCCTATTTTCTTTTTATTTCATCAATTTCAAATGCTGTGGGTTTGTGTGTGTGTGTGTCTGTTTTTTTTTTTAAACGTTATTTGGCTGTGTGTGTTGTATAAGTACGTTCTTGACGCGAATTGGGTGTCGCTGATGCAACACCGCTGAAGAAGAAGAAGAAGGAAAAGAAGATCTGATGGTCGTAAAATAGAGGGACGAACTGCGATTGAGCAATGACAGAAGCATAGTAAAAATAACGATGATGTCGTGATGGGCTGACGATGACATATTTGGTCGGCTTGAAATAACGATGGACAGGTGGCCATTGCCGAATGACAGACGGGTAAAATTTACAGAGGTGCCAACCTCTGGTTGCTTGATAGTGCCGATAAGAGGGATACAATTCAAAGAGACATTTTCCAAGCATTTTATTTTATTTTATATTCAACCACCTGGTCTCGGTGAGGATGGAGATTTGTTTTGCAAGAAATAGCAGCATGAAATTTTAGAAAATAACATCATAGCAGCATAAAAACATGAACAAATAAAATAGCATTTTAAAAATGAGCTGCTGACTGTTTTAAAAGTGCCATGTCATGCTAAATGAAATGTTTTGTGCTTTCATCCATGTTAAAATGCTAATTCCTCTGCAAAAACTCCCTTCAAATTGTGTTTTCCACCGTTCGCCCATCTGAGCAAAACATCTCATCGCTCCTCTCTAAGCAAGTGACTGGGTTGTCACTTTAATATGTCACAAAGTGAGGAGCCACCCCCACACCGCCCCTGCAGAATAAACACCCCTAGTTTCTCAGAGCAGGCACTTTCGTTTTTGCACTGGAGTTGGAGAGAAGTGATTCCCTTCGCACACTGGGGCCCATTTACTTCAATGAGAGGTATCCAGCCACCAGAGTGGAGCGTCACACCTATCCCGGCCCGACTGCTGTGTCTCCTACCACGGGGATGTCGGCTTTGTGCAGCTACCGACCGGGTTCTGATGCCACAGGGTGAAGATGACAAGCAGTTGACAAAGAGGGACGGCCAAATTAATTACAGTGAAGTCAGAGTGGTGTGTGGTATGGAGCTATTTGCGACTCGTGGAAAAGTGGCACTTGTCTGCCAAGTGATAACAAGTGTTTATTACTGTTTTGTGGGTGGTACGCGCAACAACCAGCTTTCGGAGGACGTCATGAAAGGGGTTTAGGGGACCGGCTAGGTTTAAGGGAACCAGGCATTGTACTTCTGGGTTAGAAAAATTGCCACCAAAATACGTCATATTTCATGACAAGTTAGATCGCTATTGTGCCAAGGGTAATACATATATCTATCTACGTAAATTCATATATATATATATATATAATATAGAAGTATATAAGTCTGAAGGACAAGGATATATATCATATACACATACATATGTACATATACAAATATATATATATATATATATATATTCTTACTACATTTTTAGTGTTTGGGACTTAGCCCAAATTTCCTAATTGCCACCTCGCCTCTGCTTGCTACACACCCACTCATCTCAGGGTGACTAAGATGACAATGACAGACTCATAGAGCTACTACAAGTACCACCTACTGCAATTCACTCATGTCAAACGATGGCATATTTAATGCGGAAATTCTTCAATATCTACCAACAGCTTGGTTCAAACAACTCTCCTTACCCGCACTCTGCCAACTTTCAGTTATTTCTACTTTCTAGCTTCCCTCTCCCACAAAAATCTCTAAAAATCACCCGCAAAGCAAAACTTTGCACTTGCCAGCCTGATCCTCTCTCCACATGACTGGTCCAAGCCTGCCTTCCCTCTCGGCTCCCCTTATCACAGCCATCATGTAGCACTCTCTCAAGACTGGCATTGTCCCTACTCATTGTAGAACTGCTGCAATAATGTCAATATTGACAACAATTGTGAAGACCCAAACAATATTCAGTCATTTCTATATTATTGACAGTCATCTTTTCCTATCCCAAATACTGGTGAAAATGGGTGTATCGCAAAAGTCCAATGGAATTGTCTCCATTGAGCACTGAAGCGGTCTCAATAAAAATCACATCCTCCTTCCCTAACGACCTCTATGGCAGCTCGCTTTAGTCTACTCTCAATCCATCCTTTCCCCCGATCTGAGTGCGGTCTTTGACATCATTTCCCACATCTTCCAGTTCAACTCACCTCCAACGGCATCTCACACGTCCTTTTGAGCTAGTTCAGGATCAACACCTTTCTGGTTGCACCCTTTGAATTCATTTTAAATCATTCACCTCCCAGCCGTCCCCAGTCACCACAGGTCAGAGCCCTGGAAACCCTCCTCCTCACAAAATATCTCACAATACCACATCCATTCTCACTACTACGTGGATGACACCATGATCTACATTTCCTAATGTGTCTCTCTTAAATCAGATAAGACAATTTTAAAACAGTTATCCTCAGAAATAGGATTTTGCCTTGATTTTAATTTTATTTTGTCCTGTATTTCTTTTTTCCACATTCAGTTAGTTTTGATTCGTTTTTAGAGCAAGTTAGTTTATTTATTAACATGTTGTTAATGCTTGGTTCTAGTTTAGTGGTGAGGGAGATCACAGACTGGAAGATTCTGAGCAAGCAAATCCAGATTGAGATGGTTTGAAAATATATGGAGGTAGCACAGTGGATATAACGGGAGAAGGATGCCACAAATTGAGATCGAAAATACGAGGCAAAGATGAAGACCAAAGAGATTTACGAATGTGGTGAGGCAGGACAGGCAAAGATGGAAAAGGATGATTTTCTTTTGTGAATCTCGAATAAATTTAAGCCACACAAAAAAGTAAATAAATAACAAAGAATACCTCGTCATTAATTAAAACCAAAAAAAAAAGTGAACTCTGTGCAACACTTGGATTTCTGCATGTATTTGTCTTAAAATGTAATCTGAACTTCAAATTCTGATAATACAAAAAACAGTTTTCTTCAAACAATACCACACCAACAACTCAATTATTCTAGGGGTTTGTTGAAAACATCATGCAGTGTATGTGCAGTGTTGGAGCCAGAAACTTTTTGGTACGGTGGCAATAAAATGCCGTGAACTTGTTGCCTCACAACTGAAGAGTTTGTCAGCCTTGGCTACAGGCCCGAAAATGAATCCTCTATCATACCATCCACAGTCAGTGTCTTCTTATGTAAAAAACGCACATGTACCAACCTTATCCAACACAATCATAATGAAGCAGAAAAAAGTACAAATCCAAACAGATTTGGTTCAGCAGTTGAATCCATCAACTAGACTGTATGTTTTGACTAAATACCATCTGACTTTTTCAAAACTATTCTGAAATGTGTTGTAACTGTTCTACGTTACAGAAAATAACCAACTGCTCACTTTAGACAAGCTTCCTAAACTACCCTGAAAGAAGTTGCGATCAGTACTCTTATTAAAGTACTAAATGATATAAAGATAACACTGAACCAGAGAAGGTGTTGGTGCTCGTGTTACTGAATAACTGCTGAATAGTTTGGAAATTTGGGTGGGATTAAATGAAACAGTCCTAAAATGGCTCGGGTCCGACTTGAAGGAAAGAAGTTACTTTGTGATCGTTTGAAATTTTGAATCCCATTGAATGGCCATGACATGTGGGGTCTCTCTCAGCCTGTGTTTGTCTCGTATGACTTAGATGAAGATCTAATCAAATTTTATGACCAATTTCAGCAGAAATCTAGATAAGTGCATTTTTTTTTGCAGCTCAAATTATATGTTGGCATTTTACATTTTCTGTATGCACATCTAAAGGATTGTTTTTCTGACATCAAACAATGTGTAGGACAGAAGAGAAAGTCTAATGTATGAGTTAAACCTTTTTTACGCACTGTTTATTATTTCTGGCTTGTTCCGCATGTTTACGCAGTAAAATGTTTTATTTTTGGTAAATCTTCTCAATACTTGCTGGAATAGATCATCATAGGATCAATTGTGCAAACTCTACACAGGAAAACTTGGAATCGAACCCTGTACCTCTGCACTGTGAGGCACACATGCTAACCAGTCGACCACTTTGCGAGCCCATTTTTAAACATCAAAATCAAATTGAACCAACCCTACCTCTGTTTTCTGACGTATACTTGAGATAAACATGCCCATGTCAAATGGTATTCTTTCTTTTTCGAGAAATAAATTCCTTCTCGTTTCGATTTGAGCATGGTTTACTTGGATTCATTCCTTCATTCAGTATTTATTTGCTATTTTTCTGCTGATCCTATTCCTATCGATTCGGTGCACTCTGTTGCTGCTGAAAGCGATGGGTAGGTGGTGCGTAGGCGTTTTATGACCTGTCCTCATCCTCTCGCCATCCTGTAAGGTGCTTAACGACAATCAATCTTAACTCGTCTCCTAAGGAGATCGCATCGACCATGAGCTTGCTATCGATTTGTGAAGAGGCCTCCAGGTGGTCTTCCCACAAACCTCACCTGCTAGCGGTTATAGTGAAATACTGATTTACGAATAAGTGGCCGTGATAACATTACTAGCAACTTTACATCGGCTGAATGGAAATGATACCTGATAACTCACGCCTAATTAACCTGCCCTTCATGTTTAGGACCTATTTACAACTTGAACCGCGAACAATAAATATCCATCCATCCATCCGGGAGGTTCGGAAATGATACTTGGGTGACGAATTTCTCACTATCCAGTTAGATGTTGAGAAAATGAATCTTAATATTATTACTTTTATATTTTCGGCTTCATCTGTGATTCCTTGTTACACGCAGTGTTCACAAATCCATCAAGTGTGTCTGTAACTGTGAAAACCACCATTTTATTACATCACTCAAAGTGCATTCAGGACTCAGTTTACTTCTATAGTCACTCCGAACAGTGAAAAATGGTGGACTTCTGGTTCAGGGTAAGGCTCCAAGAACCTTTATTATTGTTATTATTATTTTTTCCTTGTAACTGACACACAATGCTTCAAAACCGAGCTTTTGAAGCATTGCTGAATATAATCTTTACACATAACACATCTTATTCTGAATTCCAGGTTTGCAATTGTGTGCTCAGTGAATATTTGATGTGTATCTGACTCAGATTACACCCACCGCATCAAACACAACAGACATGCATTGATTTTGGCATTTCTCAATGCTGGAAGCGCCGAAACCATGCAGAAGCATCATAATTCATAGGGTTTACTTTATTTGACATGTGCAGCGTTCATGACAAAATAACAGGACACACTAAATTTCCCTTAACTGCTGTCCTTGCACTCCTCATTGCCCAAGGCGTTTGCATCTGTCACTCTCTATACATTCAGGCTTGCAGAGCTGCAGGTTCATGGAAGGAAGTGAAACTATTGGAAACACTACCTGATTAAAAATGAAACACTCTAGTCGATTTGTGATCCTGAATTTTTATGTTTCGGCTTATATTCCTAATTATAATGCCAAAAAATGTTGGCCTCTGTGTGAATTTTAATTACATTTACATGGATGTCATTCTACTTTAAAAGCCCCCTTTTATCATTTTGGTTTTCGTTTTGATAATCTTTAATATTCTCTTGTTTGGTTTGCAAGATAATTTGGGTTTGTTGGTTTGTGTGGGTGGCACGGTGGTCGACTGGTTAGCACGTACGCCTCACAGTGCAGAGGGCCAGAGTTCGATTCCAGCTCCAGCCTTCCTGTGTGGAGTTTGCATGGTTTCGCCGTGCCTGCGTGAGTTTTCTCCGGGTACTTTGTTTTCCTCCCACATTCCAAAAACATGCTTTGCAGCTTTAATGGAACACTCTAAATTAACCCTCGGTGTGACTGTGAGCGTGAATGATTGTTTTAAAACCCTGGGCTGCTTGAGTGACTGGCGATGTTCATGCATTTATTTTAATCAATGTCAGAGAAGGAGCTGTTGTAAACAATTTGTAAACATGTAAACAATGCATCTTATATTTTGTTTATCACTGTCTTTTTGAAGAATTGAGGGGGATTAAATTACCGGTATTATTACTATTTTCGCTATGACGGGGGTCGACTGGACAATAGATATTCAAGTTGTTAAATAGATATATATCTTCTGATCAAATCTTTTTTTTTTCAAACTCACAACAATCAAGCCCAGAAACGGTGATCGCATGAAGCCAAGAACACGTGTGTGTGTGTGTGTGTGTGTGTGTGTGTGTGTGTGTGTGTGTGTGTGTGTGTGTGTGTGTGTATGAATGTGTGTATGCGTGTGTGTGTGTGTGTGTGTGTGTGTGTGTGTGTGTGTGTGTGTGTGTGTGTGTGTGTGAAATGTGTGTATGCGTGTGTGTGTGTGTGTGTGTGTGCGTGTGTGTGTGTGTGTGTCTATGACATGCAAAAGTGAAGCCATTATCAAGATTGTTGTTGAAAAAAGTCTTGATTGCTTATTACTGATTATAACACACACAAGCTTACGCGCGCGCGCGCGCGCGCGCACACACACACACACGCAAACAAAAACACGCGCGTCCATACTCACGCATGCGTGCACGCACACACACATGCATACAGTTTGTTGTGTAGAATGGATATTATTGATGGTGAAAATAAAACAGGACATTCATTACATTGTCAATAAACATGTCTGAACTCAGTGTTGATTCATAATATACTGAACAGTTGTCACCTGGGTAATACCGTGCTCGGAAACAAATGTCAGGTAATTAATGTTCTGGTTAAAAAAAAAAAAAAAATCACCCATCGTAACAGCTTTATCGAAATGATTAACCTTTTCGCCAATATGGACTTCAACCAAAATTGTCCTCTAGAGAGGTGTCACTGAATTTTAAGTAGCGGTGTTTACTGGCTTCAAAAGATGGCTATAAGGGAATGTGTGTGTGGGGGGGGGGGTGTTTTAAAGTAACATTCAAAGTAAACAGTGTGGGAGGATGAACCTTAATGGGCAGTTCTTTCCTCTTATTACAAACAGTTCCAGATAATTGAAGTGGCATTTTTGTGCATGCATATTATGCTAAAACCCCTTTGTGGATTAAAGAAAAAAAACAACTCAGTGAGAGAATTAGCTGTGATGACGGTAAAAATTCTTGCGACTGCAGGCAACAGGAAATCTTCACATTGCAAAGTGAAGCCAAGCTTCATGAAAAAAGGGTTCACCTTAATGGAAATGTAAAATATGAGTTAGACTGAACAGAAATTGGTGATTTTTTTTTTTTTTTTTTTATGAATAAAACAAATCCGATCCAACCTTCATGCTACAGTCAGACCAAAGACAAAATGTCACTTCAGAATAGATAGATAGATAGATAGATAGATAGATAGATAGATAGATAGATAGATAGATAGATAGATAGATAGATAGAAAATACAGTTTACATATGTATGAGAACAAGACTTTTTCAACACTTCATATTGGTCAATTATTTGGAAAATTAACACACAGAATGGTGACTGACCAATCGTATTGATTTGTGGAAAAAAAAAAATAATAATAATTGACCAAATTCTGGCAAAGGAAGTTTCGCCCTGACAACGGCAAATGTGGTGAAGGAACTTGTTGATTCCCAAGAGAAGGAAGAAAAGAAGAGCTGTTCCTCGCAGTAGGTGAAGCAACGCAAACAAGTGTTGACACCTCAACTGTCTCATTTAATCTTCAACTCTATTTTGGTCAAAATCCATCTTCATGCTAATGCGGCGCATAGCAATCCAGACTGATTTGAGTTTTAATGCGGATGTCATTTGGAGACGTAAAAGATATTAAAACAAAGGTGGAGCCAATTTTTCTCCACGGAGCATTTCCTGTCTGTTAAGAAACGGGTAGGCCCATCATGCTATTTGGGCCAAATGTGACAGCAATGTTTTTCTCCATCGAGTCAATTTCTTTACATGTCTACCTTTCATTGTCTTCTGTGGTGAGGCTACAAGGAGTCAAGTGCACATCACATACTTGCAGTACGGAACTCGTCTGGTGGATAGCTGTCTCTTTGGGTTTAACCGTTTCAGTATTCAAACCAAGAAGAGAGAACAAGCGCAGTGGGACAGCGGCCATTTGAATAATTGAAGAGACTCCGTGGTGCTGCAGGATCCTCTCTCTCGTCTTTACACTCACTATAGCTACCATCTTCTTTCTCCATCATTTTATTTTCCAGTCTAGCTACTTGAAGTTTGTCCCAGAAAGCAGTCTGGGATTTGTGCGAGAACAGCAGCGCTACCAAAAATCCCAGTGGAGCGCTGAAAAAGAGACAGAAAGAAGAAGGAAAATGGAGGAACTTCACAGTCCACATTTTGACAGACGAGTGGCTAGCGACCTAAAAGGCATCAAAGAAACAAGTCGCTTTTACTTGTTTCACAAGTAAACAGAGCTTTTCACTAAAATATGACAGACAAAACCAAGGTTGTCAAGGGAGGAACAATTTTATCGTACCAATTACAAAAAAAAAAAAAAAAAAAATTGACATGGGGAAATAATTTAGGGAAATGAAAATAAAACATTCTGCTTGTGATCTCAGTGTTCCTTGTAAGAAAATTATGGCACACATAACCCATCTGGTCGATTTAGTGCAATGTAATGTTTGCAAGAGTTTTATTTGCTTGTGTCTGGATCAGGTTTAAAAGGAAATCAACACAGATGGGTTACGAAATGGGAGGAGGAGGAAAATTGGATGAAATTGGGCACTATACCTACGGTACAGTAAGGCCACTACAGGCAAACTAATGCTATAAGTGAAGGATGTTGACCCGGAATAATGCTATGGTCAGATACTTATTGCCAGACTTCAACACAGCAGAGGATCTTTTCTTTTGTGAAGTTTCATTATGCTACTCCATCCATCCATCCATCCATCCATTCATTTTCTGATCCGTTTATCCTCACAAGGGTGGCAGGGCGTGCTGGAGCCTATCCCAGCTGTCTTCGGGCAGTAGGTGGGGGGAGACCCTGAACTGGTTGCCATCCAATCGCAGGACACACATAGACGGACAACATGCGCGCTCACACTCACACCTCGAGACAATTTAGAGTGTTCCATTAAACTGCCGCGCATTTTTGGGGAATGAGGGAGGAAACTGGAGTACCCGGAGAAAACCCTAGCAGGCATGGGGAGAACATGCAAACTCCACACAGGAAGGCCGAGGTCGGAATCGAACTCTGCAGTTCTGCACTTTGAGGCCGACGCACTAACCAGTCGACCACCAAGCTGCCTACTATGCTACTCATGAAAATAAAAGGAAAATACATTTTGTATTCCAGGAATGTCAATCTGTTTAATTTTCATATGGAAATATGTAGAAAATAGCAGACAACAAAACAACTGTTCTGAATGTGATTTACATGGGTTGCAGACAAAAACAAACTATGTGGCATTGTCAGTCTCGGGGATTAAAAAACTGAATGCATTATAGGGTGTGTGGAATTTTTTTTTTCAAAGCCTAATAACCAGATCTCATTGTATGATCTCAAAGGTTAGCAAACAATTTCACAAAGTTTTGCTTTTTTTCCCCCCACCACAATTCCAAATAGTTCCCAGGTGTTTGAATACCATGTCTGTGACTTGCTTTCCTAATACTCCAAGGATCAAGATTGGCACTACACTTTACACCCTATGTTGTAAAACTCTTTGAAGTTAGCCTACTTTGTGTGGGCGGTTCTCTCTCATACAAGCGTGCCGCTGCTCACCTCACTCCATTGACTGCGAGGCCAATGCAAGTAAGGACAAGACATGCTGCATCGTGTTCAGCAGGATAACTGACTGATAACTGGCCAGACAACTGACTTCGTTGTGTCATTATACACACATTCACACACTTTCACAGTCACTACCAATTGATGAGAAGTTTACCCAAGTTCATCATGGACATACATCATTATTGTTTGTTTTGGCTTTTAAATATTGATTTCAAAATCTGCTTTTTTTCCTAGAGTACGAGGAATACTGAGATTCAAAATCCAGAATTTGTTGCACAAGCTTCAATGTACTTTGGGACTGTTGAATATGTGTAGACGATGCCAAACCTTACTATGCCACAAGTTTGTTGAGGACTACAAAAAAGATCTTCTAAATTTTTCTTCAATTTAGCTTCTCCATATCTCCGGCAGGAATTTCAAGATGGAAGCCTTTTCTGGCAAGGACAAACATCCAAGTTCTGTGACATATTACGCAAAAAATCATGCATGGTCGAGTGGTCTAATTAAAATCAAGGTTGAAGTCACAGTAGGTTGTTTTGCGTTAGATGTACATTGAAATGGTGAATATTAGAATATTAGTTTGATTAGGTGTGATTGGTCAAATCTGAACACAGCCCGGTGTGAGCTTTTGTGCAATTGCATTACCTGAAGTGCTTATTTTTACTTCCACCCTCCAAATTATTTTTTTTCCTTTTCAATCGAATAGGGCTGCCAACATTAGTCAAGTAGTCATGATGACGTCGACGATCAAAATCGTTGCCAATTAATTGAATAGGCCATGAGTCATTTATTCATGTATTTATTTATGACGCGCTTTGTTTTTCTCTCAAAATTGTTTCGTCTTGCTCTTTTGCCGCTGGCTTTAAGCCTTTTCTGTGATGCACATGCGCAGTAGTAGGAATCTGGGTCATACTTTATTGAAACAGAATACACATTTGTGGGTAAAGCAATGGCACGGCAAACCCGTGTTCAGAATCAGAATCATTTTTGTTGGCCAAGTATGTAAAAAAAAAAAAACGCAAGAACTTTGTCTACGGTAGTATAGGCTACACTAGTATTGCAATAACAAGCAACTATGATAAACAAAGAAATTATATACAAGTCTAAAACGACTTCCCGTAATGTAAGGGTACTCTTATGCAGTAGTACCACCCAATGACAGCTGTGAGACAATGTGCAGTCATCGAGCAAAGACAAAGCGATCAGTAGGGCAATACAATAAAATGACAGTTGTGCAGTTGATGCAGATAATCGTTGCACCATTTTTAAGTGACCAGTAGCAGTAATTGTAGGACAACTTTAGGTGTGCAATTATGCAGAAAGTGCTTGAGAGTGGCGGCACGGTGGTCTACTGGTTAGCACATTGGCCTGACAGTGCAGAAGTGCAGTGTTCGATTCTGGCTCTGGCCTTCCTGTGTGGAGTTTGCATGTTCTTCCTGTGCCTGCGTGGGTTTTCTCTGGGAACTCATGTTTCCTCCCAGAGTCCAAAAACATGCCTAGCAGGTTGATTGGGCACTCCAAAGTGTCCCGAGGTGTGATTATGAGGCAAATGGTTGTTTGTCTGTATCGGTCCTGCGATTGGCTGGCAACCAGTTCAGGGTGTACCCGGCCTCCTGCAGGAAGACAGTTGCCGTGAAAACCCACGCAGGCACGGGGAGAATATGCAAATTCCAAACAGGAAGGCCAGAGCTGGAATCAAACCCTGCATCTCTGCAGTGTGAGGAAGACCACTAAGTAGTCACCGTCCCGCCCTAACCCACACTACATGCTTGACAATTAAAACACAGTGTTACCAATATCATCTGCTGAAATTGTCACTTGGACTAAAGGAAAAAAAAATCTATCTCTCCATCCATCCATCTTTCAGTTGTATTTGCCTGTGTGTTTATCCATCCATCCACCTTCTTCTGCAGCTTGGTGGCCGAGTGATGATCATGTCTGACTCACAATGCTTTGGATTCGAATTTGGGGTTCTCAGGGTTACTCCCGCATTCCAAAAGCATGCATCACCGAAAAGACCAGACACAAACATATATAAATGTATATCATATCGACTTTTATTCATTACCCTTTTATTAACATGCATTACAGTATTTGGTATTGCATTAATCCGAAAAAGCTATTATGATTTATCAGGTTACAAAACAGTGCTTTAATAATACAGTAGATACTTGGATTAGCGACATTTCTTTAACAGGTAACAAACTGTAGCCTATCGGAATACGTTTTCTAACCCTCTTTTCAACATGCTGGATTAATGAATCCATGGATGCCTTTTTCGATGGGAGGGTTTGAGACTAACGCCTGTAGGTGGCAACCATACCTCATAAAGTACTCCATCACAGACGCGCGCTCGCGCACACTCACGCACGTGCGCGCACACAGGTTTGATGCGTTAATGCCATTGATCCCTGATAATTGACGACCGCTGTGTCATTTAAATGGCCAGATGGACGCGCAGGCAAAGTGGTCCAAGTGAAAGTGGTCCCTGGGCGCTCACTTCTAGTTTGCTTCACTGGCTCACACGCCTCCCCGCGCGCGTACAAAAACCGAAAAACCGTGCACATGATTGCGCGCACAAATGTGCAGTCGGTG
The DNA here is from genome assembly GCF_001891065.2 of Hippocampus comes. Taxonomy (NCBI): domain Eukaryota; kingdom Metazoa; phylum Chordata; class Actinopteri; order Syngnathiformes; family Syngnathidae; genus Hippocampus; species Hippocampus comes. Next base: position 5,793,500 of record NW_017805824.1, read on the forward strand.
GGGGGAAGCCGGTGGTCGAAGCTGCTTCGCTTGCACCACACGAATGCTGCTGCCGCCACTTCGTACCTGCGGAATTATTACTAATAGCTGCGCTTATATGATCAATACGTCGAATTGCTTAGGGCGGTGGGGGCAGAGCCACGCAGGCGGCTCTCCACATTCTATTTGATTGAAAATACAATTTGCCATACGCTGTGTAATTTTTAAAGCAGCGTATACGTCAGCCCACTTGTCCTGTCCCGGACGGGTGATGCTCACAGTCGGCTGGCGATCTTAAACATTGCATTCAATAGGTGTTCCGAGTTTTCCTCCCAGGCCTGCCTTGCTCCCATAAATACCTTCAACAGTTCACTGTCTCATTTATCTGCACCTGTAAAGTGGAGGGTGATTGTGGAGGAAAACGTCCAAACCCCAAATACTCCAGTTTTGATTTGTGTGAATGTGGATTTGCGCATGTATGGTTGTCATTTTTTCCGCCAACGAGGAATCTGCCTGTGGGAGTCAGTTTTGGGCTTGACTAGTTTGGGTAACAAGGGCGCCATCACAGACTCCATCCCTCCCCCCCTCCCCACCACCATCACCAGAAACTCTGCAGGATCTCCCCGTCTCACTCCAGATCGGAATATCTTCAAGTCTTGGTTCCGCTGATAGTGCTGTTTGCCGGTTCACAGACGGGCTCATCGCCATCCATGGGAACGGGTGGCGAGCATCGCAGATCCGCGCAACTCTTTTTTCACTGCTTGGCATTTTTCTCAGGCGAGCATTCTGACTTGTGATCGAGAGGGAGACTAGGACTGCAGCAGCCTTCCAAAAAAAGCTCCTCTCACATGGAGATTGGCGCTTCGCTCGCACTGCAAATCTTCCATTACGGGAACCAGGGCCCTGCTGATTTTTTTCTTCAACGCTCCTAGTTTGTATTCACTCGATAAAATGCGTAAGTATTTGATTGCATTCACTCAAATTCAGCCCACGTCCCGTGTGATATACACGGATCGTGTCATATATCTTAAATTGACCGGTTGCAATGCGGAAAACGGGGCACTTGAAGCTAATACTTGAATGTATGGTAATATACAATTATTTTGTTAATGCCTTGCTCGGTCCATTTCCATACCAGTGTGCTTTTTATGATACCTGCCGCATCCGCTGGTGTGTTCGTATGCGTGTTTGTGAATGTATCCCATTCAGACGTATAGATGATGTTCGATGTAGATAAACGCAGATAGGATCGGTGTGGAGAGGTCCGTGCAACAAATTGCTGGTTTGAGCGCTTGCTGGAGGTAGTATGGATGTGTGAGAGTCCCTGTTGCCAGCGGGACATCACTGCTAGAAGAGACGTACGTCATATGGTAATTCAAATTCTGTTCAGGTATTCTCAGCATACACGTTTGCAGCACAAAGAGAGCGCAGGGATTGGGCCAGACGTGAAGGGGTTCTGAAACTGGAGTGTGGCATCTTGTAGAAGCCTAAACTCAAGATGGATTTTCACTGAATCTATACAGGGGCAAACCTCCTGTGTGTACAGTATGCCTATGCGCCCCCCCCCCCTCCACACACACACATGTATCCTGTTGTCTTTCCCAGCAAGCCTCTATGTGGTGGTGCAACTCCAGCAAGAATGAAGCTCCCATCTAGTACTTAACACTGTGACACAAGGTGGATGTTTGAAATATCATCTTAGTCTGGCCTATCTGTTTAAAATAAAGTACAAATAAATAGAAACAATTCATCAGTGCTGCAGGTGCTAAAAATGTAAATAGTGTAAATTCTTGGTTGAAGCTTGGTGTGAAGGAGCTGCATGAGGAATAAGCATCACATAAAAAACTGCACGACTTTGTCCTCAAGCGTACACTGTTAAATCCACAGCCTAAGTTTACTGTACAGTGAACAATGTGCCCCCCCCCCCCCCACCACCACCACCACCATGCTTTGCACATTTGCACAATACATGAGCTGCAGAGTTTACAATGGTTTCATTCCTATGGTGGCAACGTAAACCCAAATTAATATGCAAATCAGAACGTGGTGCAGTCTATTACTAACCTATGGTAACACAATAGTGACGTCATGAAAATAGCAAATATTTGTCTGAAAAACTCCTTGACAACATAAATATAAGCCAACCAAATGAAAAACAGTCGTATTCTGCTGCTGCTATCTCTGCTACATTCAATGGACAGTAATCAAATATCTTCCGGGGCCTCAGGCAGCCAATCACATTAACATTCCCCCAATGATGCCACCATGGAGGGAAATTAAGATCATTGACACACTGATGACACAGCATCAGGGGAAACAGGGGCTTTTGTATCTTGGATTGCCTGCACCATGCAACTAACCATTTCCATACCCATCATATTTGCTGATTATTCGATGTTAGTCCGTCAACATGACCTCAATCAGGCTTCACCTTTGACCATTTCAAACACGAAAACAACAGGTCAAACTGAATCCACCTTTTTATACACACATTTGAGCTGGCTCATTGGTCTTCAGAAAAAGAAGAAAAAAAAACACCCCCCAAAAAAACGACTGAAGAAGTCCAAAATTAATCAGTCAGGACATTCAACGAGAAAAAGAAGACTTTATTTGGTGATGCAAGTAAATATAATTTAACATCTTAATATTGAAATGAAAACAAATTAGTCAGGTGTGTTTTGTTTTTGTTTTTTTGTTTTTTTTTTTTGGTAAAACATTCAATGGAAAAAGTTGTGGGCAAGAATACTCATAAATTTAGTGTTCAAAACATTAGTTTTTAAAGCTGAAATGGTGTCAGGCATCTGTTGTATTAAACAGATACACCTGGCTTCCTTATTCAGCTATGCTGTACATGAGAGGGGCAAAAGATTAGAAACAGTTCTCCTTGCGTTGCTGCGCAATTTTATATCACTGCAGCTTACAAGCACATTCATAAACACGCATTGTAAAATTCATCCATAGCAAACAGTGCCAATTTGTTTTCATTATTATGGTTTTATTCATGATAGTTACTGTTATTTCCAGTTGTTCATTGGAGGGGTGGGACAGGCCTCGATGAAGTTTGTCCCAGATCAGTTTTAGAGCCATTTGTACCATTTTCTCAAGGACCACCTACAAATAAATAAATAAATAATCAAATTATAATTGGCCGGCAACCAGTTCAGGGTGTACCCCTTCTACTGGGATAGGCTCCAGCACACCCGCCCTCGTGAGGAGGTTAAGGGGCTCTGATAATATGTGTGTGTGTGTGTGTGTGTGTGTGTGTGTGTGTGTGTGTGTGTATCGATAGAGGTGGTCTTTTTTAGGTGGACATTTTGATTGAGTTTGATGGAGCTGTATTTATTTTCTTAGTTTGTGCAGGTTTACCTTAATGTTGTAGCTGGTGAGTGGTAGTGAGTCAGTTGAGCCATCCGAGTTAGGAAGTCGACAACCTGCTGGGAAAATAACTTTTCACTTCTGTCATGATGAACGTATCTCCCATGTGTATTAAATCTGTTCTGGACCCATCATGTAATGTTGATTTGGGTTTGTCACCACGGCAGAAGAAAGACAATACAGTAGAATCTAAAAAGGGGTGGGAGGTTTTGGCATTAACCAATATCTGCTAAGGGACTAAATAGCTGCTCACCTCTAACAGAAGCTTTCACCATGGGAAACAAGGTCCTGGGCAAAAATATCTCCTTCATGCAAGGCACGCATGTAGTCACTGCCTCACCTCAGTGAACAGTGACTAATTTAGTATCCAAGGCGATTCTATCCCCAGTTTTGTTCTTGCGCAACCCGCTAGGTAGAAAGGCAAAAAGCTTTGTCTAATTGCAGCTTGATGGGACATGGTTCTTTGTTGGCTCTCTCTGGTGACAAGCTGCCATCTTAAACTTCGACATTTATGGTGAAATCAACAACGGAATAAAGCGCTATTTACAGTATTTACATATATTCCCAAGTGATTATGTCTGTCTACAACTGTTCTGTCATCACCACCGGCCGAAACCACATTGTTCTATCATCCGACATTATTGGTTGAAGATTGCAAATTGTAGTCGAAGCATATCAGCAGTATATGCAGCACAACAGTCAGCCTTTTATTAAAGTCATAGATTTCTTGTTCGAACCACAGGACATAAAATAATGAGAGCGCTAGCCGCACCCAACCTTTCATTTCACAACACTAAGCATGGTGGGATGCTAATCACTGAGCAATTTCAAGGACCACTGATACTGGGAAAAAATAAGTGTTTCCCCTTAGTTTCTCAAATAACCTGCAAGGTGAATTATGCCTCTTAATTATTGGTACCTTGCAGTGATGTGGTTTACATGAAGCATAGCTGATTGACACTGTAGCACAAACACTGATGGATTTGAATTACACAAGAGCAAAAGTAAAAAGACGTTGCTTTTTTATTGACTGTTTCTGGGATTTTAGATGCGATAAGAAAATGTATGTTTTATGGGTTTACTTAGATACTGTTGAATTGTTTTTTTTTTTTAATCTTTATACAATATCCATCACCAATATCTAGAGCAGATGTAAAAGTATACACCCCCTCTTCAAATGCCAAGCTTTTGTGGTATAAAAAAAAAAAAAGAGATATACACTGAAAAACTGGTGTGTTCAACTTACTGAATTTCATGTTGTCATTTAATTGCATGAAATAAGATTATCTAGATCAGATACATTTTATAAGTCGACTACTGTCCTACACCAGATAAAAAAATGTCTTAGGATCCAGATGTTTTTATTTCATGCAACCACTTGATGGAATAAAACTGTCAATTCCACACACCATTTTTCCTGTGTCGTAAATCTTCATTCAAAAACCTTTTCCACCATTAAGGTGTCAAATAACATGTGCAGCTTAACTGTTAAAAAAGACCCCTTTTAGAGTGGGAAAGAAACAAATAAATAACTGAAATAATGTGGATTTTAAGTGTGCACATGGGGATGTGGCTGTTTTCAGAATTAAGCAATGACATTCAAACACAATGTGGATTGCGAGTCAGCGCACTCCGGCCACCATTTAAAGTACTCCAGTCTTGACCTCACAGTGCAGAGGTACTGTGTTCAATTCCAGCTCCGGCCTTCCTGTGTGGGGTTTGCATTCCCCCCGTGCCAGCGTGGGTTTTCTCCGGGTACTCCGGTTTCCTCCCACATTCCAAAACATACACGGCAGGCTGATTGAACACTCTATATTGTCCACAGGTGTGAGTGTGAGCGCGGATGGTTGTTTGTCTCCAATGGTTGTGTGCCCTGCGATTGGATGGCAACCAGTTCAAGGTGTCCCCCGCCTACTGCCTGAAGACGGCTGGGATAGGCTCCAGCACCCCCCGCGACCCCTGTGAGGATAAGCGGATCGGAAAATGGATGGATGGATGTTTCACCCCATGTTCAACTGGCCTTGTAGGCTTTTCCTGACATTTTTTTGTCATCAAGCAGAAGCATGAAGGTTTTGTGTTAACACTGATAGATATTTTGAATTCCTGCCACCTTGATTAGGACCCAAGTTCCAGCTGAAGACAAACAGCCGCAAAGCACTGCCACCACCACCACCACCACCATGCTTCATTGTCGGTCTGGTGTTCTTTTGGTGATGAGCAGTTTTGTGTCTGCACCAAACATGTCTTTCGGAAACGGCTGTCCAACAGTTCAACATTGATTTCATCAACCCAAAACTCATTTTCCCACATGCATTTGAGAAATTTCAATGCCTATTGGGGAAATTTAAACAAAATTGAATGTGCAGACATACTATATGAAAGAAATGGAAGATTGTTGTGTCATGTCCCAAACAGACAGTATTTGCCAGAAATTCGAGCAGCTTGTTCAATGTTCCTGTCGGCCTCTTGGCAGCCTCTCTGACCAGTTTTCCTCTTGTCTTATAATCAGTTTTGAAGGGATGACCCTTTTTTGGTAATGTCAATGCTGTGCCATGTTTTCTAGTCTGGATGATGACTGTCTTCACCGTGTTCCATGGTGGTATACAGTATTTAATGCCTTGGAAAATTCTTTTGTATGGTACCCTTCTCCTGACTGACACATTTGAACAATGAGATGTCTCTGATGCTGCGGAAGCTCTCTGTGGACCATGCATTTAACTACACAAAATGTCAGAGAAGACAGACATACATATTTGGTGTCAAGTGTACGCTTGCTGACTTGAGTTTGAATGTGATCGGTTAATTCTGCAGAGATTCCAAGTGTTCCCTGTTTGTGCGGATTTTATTAGGGCAGTTGCCATGTGTTTCGCTGAAAGTTGAAGTCGTTCCGGAGAGGGCGGAACAACATGTGCAGTAGATTAATTTTAAGTTTGCAAGTTAGTACTGCGTCTTGGGATTGGCAGATATAAGATTTGGGTTCTACTGACTCACCAATCGTGATATTTGTTGACGTCATTGCATCTTGCCCCCATGTACAAAAGTAGCTTTGCAGCACTGCGGCTAAGACTGCCTGGCTGGCATGGTGACTCTAAAAGGCACTAATCATAATTATCATTTCCATAGCGGTGAAAAAGCGACACGTTTGACAAGTACCATGAACACAAAAAGAGGATGAGTAGTATTTAACAGGAGAAGAAATGTTGAAGCTAAGCCATGCTAAACCGGTGCTAATCTATCTTAAATATAGTCACGAAACAGCAGAATAAGTGATTAATACTCCAGTACAATTTTCACGCAAGTCTCGCTGGAACCGCTTGAGTTACAGTGGAGAGTAACCAACGATGAACAGTAAATTATATAGTGTCTAGAGAGAAAATTGAATACACAGCCTCACACTGTACATTCCCGAAGCGGAAATGAATTCATACATTGTCGCATCCATTAGTCAACAAGTGGGGCCGATAATATATTGTGAATATTTAAAGTATCAGTGGCGAGTTTTGATTTTGACTCAAAATTTGATCTTATTACTAGTTTTTCAGTCAACTCAGCTTTCCTAAACAACCGTACAAACTGATATTTCTTATAATGTGTCATTCTGTAAGCTATAACGACATCATTGTATATTTAGCTGAGCAGCTGCTGTGCCAGCCATGATGCTGGTGCTGAGGATGCTTTCCGCCACACCTCTGTAGAAGCTACTCAAGACACAGCTCCACGGTCTGTCATGTTGCAGATTCTGCAAGTAGTCGAGGAATTTATGAGCCTTCTTCAGCAGACATGAAGTGGTTTGGTTCCAGGTGAAGGCCTTATTAAGGTGGACACTAAGGTAATTGTAGTTGGATACCACTTCCACTGCTGCTCCTCAAATTTGCAGGGAGCAAGGGGATGTCTGTTCGTCCTGAAGTCCACCACCATCTCCTTGATACCAGTCCACCAGATATTCGACCTCCTTTCTGTACTCAAACTTATCATTGTTTGTGATTTATCCCACTACCGCTGTGGCGTCCGCAAACTTGACTTTATGACAGTTTGGGAGTTTCGCAGAGCCGTCATAGATCAGCAATGTCAAAAGAAGGGGGCTTGGCACACAGCCTTGCGGCGTGCCAGTACTGAGGGTGATGGAGGAGGAGACTGTGTTGTGAATCCTGAAAGCCTGTTGTCTGTTGGTACAGAACCTAGTTCCCAAGTGATGAACTCAGCCCAAGAATGTTCTGCTTTTTCACTAGGTTCTGTGGGATGAAGGTGTTGAAGGTGGAGGAGAAATTCAAGAGGAGAAGTCAGATGTTGGTGTTTATAATTTCCAGGTGGGTATAGTTGATAAGATGGCATCATCAGTTGAGCGGTTCTTCCTGTATGTGCAGTGGTGAAAGGGTCCACATTGATGGAGTTTTTGATCTGCCCCCTGATCAGTTTCAAATGAGTTCTACAGCTTATAGGTAAGAGCAATGGTAGAACAAGTTTAGAAAACATTTATCATTCATCTAGCTCCATTTTTTTTTCACCTCATAAAACCTTGGCATTTGAACAGGGGTGTTTAATTGAAATTCACCACTCGTCCACACTACCCACAAAATCAATTTATTAATACTATATTGATTTTTGAAACATTGTATTATAATGATGCCTTTGTGTTTATGCATGCCTATTTTGTGAAGTACAGTACTGATGTGCACCGTCAGAAGTGACGCAGCTCTCTGAAGAGCCACAAATAAATAAATAAATAAATAAATAAAATAATCAGCCCATTATGTGAGATATGTTCTGGAGTTGCTGAATAAAACACACCTTACAGCTTAAGAAGTGTAAGTGTGTTTAGCCCAAGGCGTATACACTCGGCCAAGAGCCTTTCGATACTCACGCCCATTCCTGTTTGAAAGCTGTAGCACACTAGCTCGGTGCTAACTGCTAACCAACAGCCCAGGTTTAGTCTATCTACTGCACTACACTTTCAATGCAGGGAAGAGGGTACTTGACAGTACGAATGCCTCCTCCGCTGTGGCTTTCTCCTCTTTGGACAAGTTGTGCATATCAGCTGCATTGCAGCTATGTTTGAGGGGAATTCAGACGTGGAAGCGTCTGCTGCATAATGACCGGGCTTCTCAAACTACAGGTTGGGGGTGGGTGTGCTTGTCGGTGCGTCAATAGCACATTCTAAAAATGTGTTGTATTTAAGGAATTTTGCTTTAATTCTTTGAAAAAAAACCCAAAGCATCTTCCCCATTTGTTGGATTAATATGTCTTGAGTATACATGCCTCTAAGAGGACTACATTTCAAACTCTCTACAACCAAAAATTCATTTTCTAATATAATAGCCCTGCCGCAATACACAATTGATGGTGGGCATCACCATTTTTTTGTGGATTTTGCATTTTAATATGGAACTTGGTTTGTCTCATCAGTTGTTATTGTCATATTGGCTGGCCTTCTGCCTTCTTTTTTTCTGTGATATTAGGATTGGTGATGGGAGGGGTGATAGTTTATGTTTGTGGTGCTGTCTGGATAGCAGGAAAAGTGGAAAAGCACCCAGTCCCTCAGGCATGTGTGTTTTAAGTTACAAAGACAGGCATGCATTTGTTTATGAAGTTGCAGAGTATGTCTGGGTGACAGAGATAAGTGAGTCGGATGCAGTTTGAGATTAGCTTGACTTGAAGCCAGCTCTTCTTTGATGGACAATTCCTTGAACCTTTCCACCTCTGCGCCAAATGGCATGTGTTTGTGTCAGGTGGAGAGACACAAGAACTACTCTAAATCCAATATATTGCAGCCAAGAGAGAGTTAGGATTCAATGTTGCATACTAAATGATGCCTTTGTGCACCAGAAAGGGGATTATTCAGTGAATCCCGCTCTGTGTCATTCGCGAGTGTGCATTTCCAAGTCAACTCATGTTGATGTGGTGATGAATAGAAAAGGCAGTTTGCCTTGACTGTTCATTTGCAAACCAGCGTGTCTTATGGAGAGTGACACTGTTAATGTCATGATGACACATTCACCGTAGCCCTCTTGTTTTTTTTTTTTTTTTCTTTCTTTCTCACCACTAGGAAGCTCTTGTAATGAGAAAGCTGCACTCAGGCTTGTATGTACACTGCCTCTTATGCCTCTTCAGCACTTTCTTCACGGTTCATGTAGAGTCCTTGACAAATTCCAGACAACTTTACATTTTGGCCATAAGGCTCAAGTCAACTGCTTACAAGCATGCATATCCTGTTTTTGTGAAGTTTTAAAGTATATGTAGGAAGTCTATGAAGTATGGTGTGCTGTATACGACTTTTAACATTTACTATTCGCTATTAATTGGTCGGATAACATGCATTTTCCTATTAAAAACACATTTTAAGAGTCCCCAGTTATTTATTTGAAATGTGTCTTTAAATTATACACTGAAACCTATGATTTACTGTGCAACAACATAAAACCGATTAAAACAATATCAACAAACCCAGAAAATATATTAGATGCACAGTGAATGTGTTCTTACAAATGAAATTCTTGTAATATTCATGGAAATGAGACCTGGTTTCTCATGACAATTTTAAGAGGGAATTCGCAGCTCTTGGATGTAGTTTCAAAAGGCAAGTTGTATTTATTTAGATATGCTTACTGGTAGTTATTTAGATATGAAGGTTGTCACCTTATGATGGTGGGTGTTTTCTGGTCTGTTTTTGTTTTTTTACCCTTTAAGAATCCTCGATATCCTTTTACTGTGTTTGCAAGATATTTTTCAAACTATTTTTGTTGGAAAGAAAGAACTGATTTTGAACGGCTGTCACTTAGTGCTTTTCTACCTCGCCTATTCAAAGCGCTTTACACCGTTACCTCATTCACCCACTGATGGTGCAGGATGAGGAACAACTGGGGGTTCGGTATCTTGCTCAAGGACACTTCGACATGATCGCAGTGGCCGGGGATCAAACCACCAACATCCGGGTTGGGAAACGACCACTCTACCACTGAGCCACGCTGCCCCATTTTTTGTTAAAAAAAAAATCTGTATGTAAATAAGATTTGCTGTGATTGCATCTGTTCTAAATGAAAATGTTTCTCTGATTGGTTAGTTTCAGCGATGTGGGCGTCTTTTTGCCGCCTCTCTTTATTGTGTTGACTCTGTTGGAATTGTGCCGCGTTTAGCACATTTCTTAATGCCTTTTTCAAGTTAACCTTCAAACATACGCTACAACTGTACATTTCTGGGTTGTAAACGACATAGGCATAATCCCCTCTGGCAGCTGCCAGGTTGTGCAGCGTCAACATGGAGGTGCACCAGTATTTAAAATAAATAATTAAATCACAGTATAATATACATTGCGCAGCAGCGAGGAAACAGCTTTGTTCGCGCTTCTCTGTTTCCCTCAGATTGCTTGCTGTGTGGCCGCGAGCTCTCGTCACCACATAGGTGGAAAATTTTTCCTCCAGGGGCTCTGGGCTGTCATTTCCGCCTCGTCCTTGCGGCTTCGTCAAGCACTCTGCAGGGGACTGACCAGCGCACACAGAGCCGTTTCCCGGCTGGTTCTTATTGTATATTATACATGCCTGCATGCAGCGGTACCTCAAGTTATCAACTTAATTCGTTTTGTGACCCCATTTGTAACTCCAGCGGATTCCAGGATTGCCACCATGACAGGCACCGACCACTTTATGGCCGCCTAAACAATGGAAGAATGGAACATGGTCCACTCGGACACAATGTCCCCTGCCTCGACCGTGACATTGGTAAAGTTCTGCCCAAGGTGGGAGTTGAAACTTCCTCTAACATGGGATTCTGACAGACGTTCCCAGCAAACCCTGATGATATGTTTTGGGTCAGCCTGTTTGGACATCTGTGGGTCGTTTTTTTTTGTTTTTTTGTTGTTTTTTTTTTTAATGCATGGATGAATAATAATCTATGGATGTTGCAAGATAAATGAGATCAACCCGCAGTCTATAAAGAGTGTAAATAAATTGTAAAATATGAAGTACTTGCTCTTAGAAATTGGTCCTTTTAATTTGATTTGCATCATTGTGAGCAGTACGAGTGGGCAAGAATGAAAACTTGTGTCTTCACTTTGTCCAATTTAGCAACATTGTTGCTATTCATAGCAACTTTTCTGACCCATTTAACGACTATCTTTCAAAGAAGAAAAAAAGTGACCGATGGACTGATCGTGATTTGTCCCAACTAGGAAAGGCTGATACATTAAATGAGTTAGTGGAAGGTACTTACACATTTGAAGCTTTCTTGGAAATTTTTATTAAATAGTGATATAATGTTCATATTATTTTAATGACTGCTAACAATTTTAACCATCCATCCATGTTCTAATTCACTTATCCTCACGAGGGTCGCGGGCATGCTGGAGCCAATGCCAGCCATCTTTAGGCAAGTAGGCAGGGTATACGCTGAACTGGTTGCCAGCCGATTACATCTGACGATTTGAAATTTTGGTGCAGACTTTAGCAAGCATCATCGAACTTCACATGCTTTATTTGCTTTCGCGGGCCACATAAAATAATGTGGCGGGCCAAATCTAGCCCCCGGGCCTTGACTTAGACACCTTTGACAATTTAGAGCGTTCCATTAACCTGCCATGCATCTTTCTGGAATGTGGAAGGAAATCGGAGTATACCGAGAAAACAGGCAGAGGGAGAACATGCAAACTCCACACAGGGAGGCCAGAGCCGGAATCGAACACACGACCTCTGCACTGTGAGGCAGACGTGACGAAGGTCAGAATACTAAATGTGTTGGTTGAAGTAGATTCATCTTTAATCAGCTGTCTTACTGATTAACTATAACATATTCACAGACAACTGGTGTGCGCTGGTATACAAACAATAAAACAAATGTTTAAAATAGTGCTCTCAGTTTACACGACCAAATCAGCAACCATGTGAAATACAGTAATATGCCAGCACTCTTTGACGAGATCTGCACTTCAAATTTCACAGTCAAAACCAAGCTATAGCAAAGTCAGCCTATTTATTTTCATTTGAAGTTTGAACCCAGTTGAGGTGAAAGCGAGTCATTGGAAGGGCTTTTCCTCAAAGCCCCAGCAAATCTCATTGTCTGCTTATCAGCCTCAAATTTACTCTGCCTTACTGCGATATTCCCTCAGAGAATTTGGGATAATAGCTGAAGTGATGACTGTCATGATGAGACTTTTTTTTTTTCCTCCCTCAATGTTCAATGACACTCCTCCCGCTTTTTTTTTTTTTTTTTGGTAACTCTCTATTAGCTTCCCTATTCGCATTCCGGTTCTCACATAACTACACAATTTATCTCTCAAAAGTTAATTTAAACAAGAGGTCATTAATGACAATGCGCTATTTGTATTTAGTGTGGTAGACATTACCACTTATGTTGCAACATATTACAACAAAGGGGCCAAGATATAAATGCTTTACACAGAGTGCAGCTGCTAGAATGCAGGCTACTGTCATAGTATTTGGCAGAAATGGAACTTCAGTAACTGGCCCCCAGTCAAACACTGCTGAACCAAAAAGGGAATCTGATGTGGCTGACAAAATTGTCTCAATAGTGTGTGGATCTGCATCGCCTCGCCTACGTTTCCCGCCTTTCATGACAACAGCTTTCTTCCAACTACTGTTTTCTGTGACTGAACAAGGCTGTTAGAACATATTGCTCCCTTGTTGCCATGTACTAATACATTATTGGTGAACCTCGTTGTTGTTTGCCACAGGAGGATTTTGTCACTCAAATTCAGGGAAAACAGACATAAGTCCTCCTGTGATCCAATTCATTTTGTCTTGTATCATCAATAATAGAGAAAAGTGGCTTTTTTTTTGCGGTGAGAATGTGTTCGGCTACATGCTAGGCAGATGATTTTTTTTACTCACTGGGGGTCCTGCAACTTTTTTAATGTTTTTTGGTTCTTGTTTTTAAACACACCCAAACCTACCGGTGTTAACATACAGTTTTGTCCTTGTTTCATATTAAAAGATGGATTTTACATTTCAGTAATGGTATCATTTAAATAAAATGTTATGTCCCCTTAAATCATTAGAATTTCAAAATGCAAGTCAACAGCATGTGCTTTGAAATATGGATTAGTGTTTGGATTAATAACTGGTGACATTTTCCGAACATGGCAGTATCAGTATTTTAAGGAAGACTGTGGAGTAAAGCAGTTTGCACTGCAGTAAATACAGAAATAAGCACTAATCCTTAATTTGAAAAATGTTTGCCAGCTGGTGTTTAGAGTCAGTAGGAATAAATCAGGTCCAGGTACATAGCTATGATCAGTGTGAATGAGCGTGTGTCTATATATGCCGTGCGACTCACTGGTGACTAGTGCAAGTGTACCCTGCCATTCTCCCAGAGGCTCCATCTTACCCACAACCCAAATGAGGACAAGTGCTATAGAAAATGGATGTGAATACAGTATGTCCACATGCACTTATACAGTGTCAGTTTATGGAGGCAGCAAGCTAAGCAGAGAAATCCTTCTTCCCAGCCACTTCGTCTAGCTCTCCTGGAGAGATTGTGAGATGTTCCCAGGCCAGCTGAGAGACATCGTCTCGCCAGCGTGCCTTACGTGCATTCTTATGAATTTCACTGTAACTCAATGCGAGATATGTCCCGCTGCAATATGACTGGCTGTTGCATAGTGGGAAGAGCAGGCAACACACATGTACCGGCATAACCATTTCAAATACGTATGACATTTAAACAAAATGAAAAAAAAATAAGGGTTGTTGCGGTCCGGGTTATGGGTTGCAGTGAGTTAAGGTTAGTGTGATTAGAAATAGCACTGTCACACTGAAGTCACATAATTATTTTCTCACCTGGAGATGCCAGTCGGGTGTGTCCTACCTGGATGTTGCAGCCGGTCATGTTGCCGCCATGTGTGTCTTGCCTAGAACTCGAGTGAGATTCATAACTTATTCTGGGTCCTCCCCGGGGATTCCTCCGAGATACTCCACCCATTTCCGATGAAGGACCGTGGCCTCAGATTTGGAGGTGCTGATTCTCCATTTCACACTGAGCTACAAACTACCGCAGTGAGAGTTAAAGATTGTGGCTCTCTACTGTGCCTCGAAATTGTGTCCATAGAAGTTCTGAACAGCATTGATGACAAAGGGCGGCCTCGGGGGAGTTCAACCCACACTGGATACGACTCTGACTTGTTGACTCTGACAGTTCTTGCAGTATATTATGGATTATTATAACGATAATTCTGCATACTGCTTGATTGCACAACATCACCCCATAACCATAACCGTTAATAACATTATGGCTTTAATATTTGTAATTTCAATGCATTGCATCAACTATTTAATGGTAGACGCAGTTGCAGCTTGCATCAAAGTACATGAGATTTCAACGAGCCAGCTTCAAAAGTGGATCTACAGATTCATTAGCCTTTGCAGACTGTTTTCAACCAAAGTAAAGGAAGGCAAGTCAATTACTTTGCATATCAGATTGATCTGATCTCAAAAGTAAAAATTAAAGCTCAGCATTCTATTTTGCAAACCAACAAACAAACAACATTGCTGATCATCATCTGGATTGCTTAGTTTAGGCACGGACAAGAATTGAGGTCACCATTTTGTGCAATGTACAAATGTTTTTCTCGACCCACTAATTAATTTGCCGCTATTTTGCGGTTCAAAGGTGGTGTCTCTCCGCTACAACGCGGTTCCAGCGAGACCAAGGTGACAAGTCTGCTCTACTGTACAACCCATAACTTATCACTACATGTCAGGATTGCTTAGCAATTGTCGCTTTTGTGTCTTTCTGATGTCAATTACTCCACGTCTTCCCTTCGTGCTACGATGCTTGTCAAAAGTGTTGTGTACTCACCGCCATGGAAGCGATGATTAGTGACTTACGCTTACCTGACACTTGACACGAAGCAAACTTTTGCCTCTGTGACTCTGCATCGTTCGGGGAATAAAATGGTGCAAAATCCCTGACGCAAACAGCCGAAAATAGGGGTAATGGGCAGTTGACGTGACGACGGTGTTTTCTTTTTTTTCCCCCACAATATCAAGATATATATTCATAGACCCTTGCAGAAAAACTGTTGTTGCATCATTTTCGTGCCGACGCAAGTCTTGATGCGTTTGTTTGGAAATTTGATTCATTCACAATGTTGGTCAGTCTGGCGTACCGAAGGCACTTCCTTTGCCATGCACCCGGTGCACCTGACAATTTGGTAGCTGAAGGCAGACTAAATTTTACACCTACTGTCAAACTATTGGCACAGGGAGTTGAAGGTGATTTTGGTGAATTTGAGCGAGGTGCAGGCACACTTCTGAGTTTTGCAGACAGATGTGGTAGATGTCACCTAATTTCATTCACAAATATGACAACGGCGTGCAATGAACCCTCTCTCACATTGCAGATGGAGTAAATGAGAACAGATGCTTTAATTGGTGGCGAAACAAGTTGATTTTGTTGACGCTCACAATGACACAAAATGCACCAGTTTGCATGGGTCTACGAAAATACCAAAACTTAGCCTTGCTTGCCCCTGCACAAACTTACACCGATTCTCGTGCCAGACTTGCCCTTGGCACGAAAACAGAGCCCGTAATGTTGAGTTGATAAAATCCATTTATAAAATTTGCATTGGCCAGCGTCTGAAGTGCGTATGTGGTCCGGCACAATGCCATATGGGCCCCGGGCCACCGTTAGACATTGGTGTTGCGGGCGTAACAAGTTAGCGATCTGTGATTTCCTTAAAAAAAAAAAATTAAAAAAAAAGGGACACTGCGCAACATTTGGCACTTTTGCAAAATCTTAAACCACAACAAGGTGATGGTTCAGGGAGAGGATGCAAAAGTTGTATGAGAAGGTGGGAAGGGTTATATCTTGTGCCAGATTTTGATTCCTGTTACGATTGGATTCCATAGCTCTGGCCTGGACAAAAAAAAAAAAAACAAAACTATACTCCAACTCAAGTAGCATGTTAGAGAGGCATGTACAGTACTACATGACGAGAACTTTCTCCAGTAAACATCCCTGGATATGAATGGGTAGCTCTGGCAATGCTAAGCTTATGTCCGTGCTCCCCATTATTTTGGACGGGACAGTGGCCCCTGCTAAGCAGCGAGCCTGCTGTGGTCCACTGTATATCGATGACAACGCTATCACAACCCAGAAACACGCGGGCCAATCTGTCTGCAATTTCAACACAGCGCCAATTACTGGCACTGTGTTGGAATTGCAGTCAATTCTGGAACTAAAATACTTTGATAGCTACTGGACAGGGAGGGTCATTTTGAGTGGACTGCATACTATTTTCTGCCCTTAGGTTCCAGGTCCGTTCAATTGAGGTTCCACTGTATATTACTTCAGATTTCTTATGCTCCTTAAATACTCGTGCTAAATCCTCCAGTCTTAATTATTTCTTGCACTGCTTACATTTGTTACACTCAGTAAACATTGTGCATTTCACTCTAATGGCTCTGTGGATGCACCACTTAAGTTGAATTTTGAAAGCCCATCTAAATAACACCTGCTGTTTGGACTTTAATTATCCAAGCAGGGAATAAGGATACAGACTGTGGGGGAGTCCCTAATCTTTGTCATTTACACCTTAGTTATGTTATTTACACCTTGGAAATGAAAATAATCGTCATTACTGGCCTGTTGAGAACAGTAGCTTTGACAAACATTACCGTCCCTACCACTTTGTGGTTCAGTCTTTTTGGCTTACTTTCCAGTAGCAATTTTCTGCCGATCCAATAAGTATGAATCCAAATGACTGTCCAAAATACACAAACTATACACACGTGTTGAATGTGTTGTCCGATCATGAAGTCATGAATGTGTACCGGTGTATATATAAAAGGGTGTCTGGGTGTCCCCCGCCTGCAACTTGAAGACAGCTGGGACAGGCACCAACACCCGTCGCGAGCCTTGTGAGGACAAAGCGGATCAGAAAAGGGATGGATATGTATATATATATATTTTTTGTTTTAATTGTTTACATCAATGGGTAGTACAATGCCCTAATCTGGGTGCTAATGTTAATTCTAATAATATCTCTGTCACTGCGATTAACAGTTGTACAGTCCTACTTTAGTGCATTGTTAGTGTTTTAGAAATTATCTTGTTCGACTTGACCTATTTAGCTTCTGACCATGTTTTTGTCGGGTAACATATGCGAGTTTCAGTCTTTATAGCTCATTCCTATCCTTGAAAATAAATTACATGTCTGTATGCAGTGTTTGTGAGCAAATAAAAAAAAATGTACATGGGAATTTTCACTGACTTAAACAGTAATAGGTGTGAAACAGCAAACAACATAGGGGGAAATTATTGAACTTGAGCTAGGAAGAAAGCGATATCAGAAAAGTTGTCCACTGATGGGTAATGATAAAATAGACACGGCATGTTTAGTCTCTCTTGTGATTATTTCTTGACTGTGTATTGTTCTTCGAATAGTATAGGTTTGCGAAGGGATGCATCTGGTTATGGTGGAACAGTGCCTTCAATGTTAACTCTTACAGTTCCACCTTTCAGTTATTGCTCACACTGTCTGGTAGTATGCCGATCAGATTTTAGTTTCTGTCAAATAAAGAGAATTGCAGTTGTCACACCAAAAGCAGTGTTTTTCAATGGATAAATGTGTTAACGTGAGACGGAGGGGTAAAAGACGAGACGAAGCAGACAAGAGAGACTGCCCAAGATATACTAAATTATCACGGGTGACAAAAATCGTCACGTTCACACATTTTTTATGGAAGATTTGTTCCAACACCAACATTCTGCTCAGGCGATCTGTGATTGGCTAAATAAAGCAGAGAAAACGTTGTGGCAGAGCGCAGCTGACGGCGGCCTGTGTGTGTCGACTGTTGATTACGGTGGGAGACTGTCGTTCCATCCATTTCATATTCATGAGCCAAATGGTGCACGTTGTAATATTCATGAACAAATTAGACGTTCAAAACACCACTGTGAGTAGGGCTGAATGCAGAATACATTGGATTACAAGTCGTTTCTTGAAACCCAATTTTCCTGGTTTAACAACCATCCATTTTCTAAAGCACTTGTCCTCATTAGGTTCATAGGTGAGCTGGAGGCTCTCCCAGGTGATCTTGGGTCCAGCCTGGCTTAAAATGCGCCTTAAATGTTTCGTCCCATAAATCATCCTGGGCCGACCATTAGTTTGCGGCTGAGGCCAAAACAAGCCATTCACATTCACACTGTCACAGAGTGAAAATTGAACCAGACACACCATCTGTGATGAGGGTAAATACATGTATTTAACAAACAGATTTTGTTTTGCACTTTCTTTCAGAAAACAATCCATATTTTTTATGTTCTCCGTTTTTAGCATTTAAGATAAGATAACCTTTATTTGTCCCACACTGGGGAAATTTGCAGTCTGCAGCAGTAAAATTGGGGTGGTGGGACGAAAAAAAAGTGTTTCATTACACAAAATAAATATTTCAGAAAAAGAACTGTACACAGTTAATATAATAATATATAATAATAATTTATATGTATATAAAACATTGTTTGTCTTATCTATATTGTATGCAGTCACAGTGTGGGTGTGGAGCTGATTTAATTTGAGCTATGTTTATGCTTTATATTAGTGTTGTAGTCAGAGGTACCAATGATTCACGAACAGTTATGACAGATGAGTCCCTTTCCTTGAACGTCAATTGTTGTTGATCGTGATATTTTTTAGACATTTACTTGGACGGGCCATTTTAGCTAAAAATGGATACATCACGTGGTCTCGTTCATTCATTGTCCCTGTCCGGGAGCACAAGTGTCATTCATTGTCCCTGTCCGGGAGCACAAAGGGTTGGTGTGTCATGTTTTCTAGATAAAAAGCGCTTGAAAAAAGGCAAGGTAATAGTAAGGCCGAGAATATAAATGAAATCACGAGAGTCCAATTACACGAAAACAAAACAAGAGCAAGATCATAGACAACATAATATCAATACTTACTAACAAGGTACTAGAAAAGCAAAAATGACAATGACGAGATCGAGAGGTCCAGGGAACAACACTTGAGCATGAACAGAAAACAAGGTCAACAATCCAACAGAGACTTGGCAATAAGAGTCCTTAAATACTTGGCTAACTTGATGAAAACATTGGCAGCAGGTGTGCATGTTGGAGGGAAGGCCCTCTACTGCCACCTGCTGGAGGCACGCAAGAACAGGATCATGACAATTGATCTTGTTTGAGCACTGCAAGCTGGTCCCATGAGCCAATGTGTGTGTGTGTGTGTGTGTGTGTGCTACACCAGGGGTCGCCAATGTGGTGCCCGTGGGCACCAGGTAGCCCGTGAGGACCACACCAATAGCCCGCCAGTGCTAGGATTGTGATTTGCTAGTAGAAATTATGATTTAAAAATGCAACCACTAGCATCATTGTGAGACATCTTTCAGATGATCAGAGCCTGAAAATTAAAATCATTAAGTATTAAAAATAACACCTTCTAATATTATTAAATGTAATTTGTACAAATGTTATTTCAGACGTGTATCAATTTGGTAGCCCTTCACACAATCAGGACACATGAAGTAGCTCTCACTCTCAAAAATATTGGTGACCCCTGGTCTACACTGTGATCATGCGTGATTTTTACCCATGGCCATATGTGAAGTCAACTGAGACAGCAAAATATGCATACTTTCAAATGAATTATGATAGGACATGCACATTAACTTTCCAATCAATCAAATTAATATTCATCTCATTTATATTCATCAAAGCCACGTTCACAGTACTTTGAGACTGCCATGCAGTTGGTCAATCACTGTAATGGTATGGATTTATAGCCCATTTTGCCCATTAGATGATAAAAGTACTTTATAAGGTATAAAGTGGACATTAGTGGATCTAATCCATGAATCGAATAGATCACAGTTCCTCTTGACCAAAGTATGACAATGCTGAAGTATATTTCTCTGAAAATGAACTCGGCAAATGTGTCCCCCCTGAAAAAAAAACAAAAAAAAAAGTGTCAAGTGTACAAGTGTCATGAAAAAGCTCAAACTAAACCTGAAAATTGCATTAATGTCACCGTTGCCATTATGGGTTTAATTGTTGTTCAGCAGTGGTTTGCCTTGCTTGGTTGCAGTTTTGTCTGCTCAAGCTAATCAGAAGGCGTAAACTTGAGACCAGTGATTTGTCAAGAAGGTTGTTCAATATTGAATGATGGGCATCTCTCTGAATCAATGGATGGGTGGATGGTAAATATACTGCACTGTAAATATGAAAACACAAAGTAGAGGAAGCACATTTTGGGAAGGTGACCTTTTAATTTATTGTATTTAGATAGTTGTCTTGAGTGGCTGCCAATCAAGTGTGAACATTCACAACCAAAATTTTGCGGGGGAAATTTTGCGCCTATTTCAAACAATGGTTGTTTTAGTTGCCAGATTTTTGGCTTGATTGTAACATTTCAAAAGAGCTAATTTACGAAAATAACTCTGCTCCGACAGCCAATTTTGACACCCATGACTTGGCAGCTACTTGGTGGAAGATCTGCCACACAAACCTTGGCTGTATCATGATCCGGAATAATCTGGATGGGATTGGATCCCAAAAAGGACAGGGGTAACATACTTTGACCCACAATTTTTATTTACAAACA
This sequence comes from Hippocampus comes, assembly GCF_001891065.2. Lineage (NCBI taxonomy): Eukaryota > Metazoa > Chordata > Actinopteri > Syngnathiformes > Syngnathidae > Hippocampus > Hippocampus comes. The sequence continues at coordinate 5,814,423 of NW_017805824.1, forward strand.
GGTGTCAACAAGTCAGCTTGGCAGGTGGTTGGTAACGTGCCTGTAGCCACGCTCAAAACTAACTTGGAGTCGATGTCGGGCAGTACAGAGGACTGTGTTTTTTTTTTCTGAAATCAGAAATGACTTCACAGGACTAAGCGGTATCTAGATAAGCATGAAGCAGCAACAGCAAGAAACGCTCAGAAACCAACAGTTGGAATAGGAAAAAAAAACAAATGCATACTTTGTATAAATCAGTCCACAATCTATAGACAAAGGAAAAACAAAGAAATGAAAATACATTTTCAATTCACTGTGAGCCATGCATATCCAAAATAAAGTGCATTCACCAAAACGGGATGTTGTATACAACTTTGCTCATGGTACAGCTCAGTTGACTGATTAGAATCACAGAATATCATGTTTTAGATGTCCAAGGGTTGGACCTTGCTTTATTACAAACACACATTCATGTCAATATCTAGCCCATTTCTCGCTCTCACCAGCATGAAGAGCTATTGAAATTGACTGTTTATTCAACATCTGTATTTTGTATGCTATGTTACTGCAGATGCTTGATGAACTTGATGAACGCTGAACTATGAATGATTTTTACATCCAACTGAGTATGCAGTTCATTCGAATTACAAGAAAAAAAATGCTTTTATATTTTGTATTTACAAATTGGGTGAAAATGCACGGTATCAATATTGGAATTGGTATCGGGGGCCCCAGAAAATGGTATCGGACCAACAGTAGTAATTCTGAAAATGCAATCAATGTCTTAATAAGTCTACTTGTCACTTGCTTATTTGCCCCCTTGAGTCTCACCTCTTGAAAACAAGTAGGCAGTAGCCCTCGTCCCAACCCTGGTCGTCATAGTAACAAAGCTCTACTTCACTTGCGTTGGCACACCTGTATTGGATCAGTGTTATTATCTTCCAAACTAGCCGTCTTAACAATTCACGATGAACAGAAACATACATCTCCGTCCACAACCTCTCTCCACAGAGACTCATTTCATTGGATAGAGTTATAATTTTTTATTTTGTATTTGTTTTAACTTTTAGGAGTTCTGGAGACATGTATCTGATGAATCTCTCTGCATGTGGTGTGTATTATCCATAATAATTCTCCTGGCCAAAAACATTCAATCCTTGTCATTCTCATTTAGCATAATTCTTCTTCATGGTTTGAGTTTCGAATTTGAACTTAACGTATCGGTTAGTACATTACAAAATAAGTGAATGTGTCCTGTGACTGGCTGGCAACCACTTCAGTCTGTACCCCGCCTACAGTCCGAAACAGCACTATTGAGTATATGCGGTTCAGAAAAAGGATGGATGGAACTTAATGTGTCATTGTGTCAAATACAGTTTCAACCTGGAGCTATAACCTGGTAATGGAATGTGCAATGAAAGACATGTCGAATTAATTTACATCTGACAAAGTCATCGTTGATGTCGGTTCATTTTTTAATTAACTCCTAACCTGAAGGTCTGGAATAATTTTTAAATCTTGCTGTTTAGCAGCAAACAGTTGTTTTTTTTCACAAGTTTAAATAACAATATTAACAACCTTTAATGAGTCGCTTGAGGCGGAGTCGAATGTTAACACTCATTTGCTGGAAATCAGACATGTAACTTAATCAATGTGGAAGGGAGAAGACTAACTCGCACACCAAGAGGTGCTCAGTGTCTTGGGTGAGAGCACCTCAGCAATGCTCAGGATATTAGCAGGGAGCACTCCAGGGACCAGTTACACTTCTCATCTTTTGGTCCACAGAGAGACTTGACCCGACCACTATCTACTCAACAAACATTTGTTTGCAATCTGAGCTGCTGCTGCTCTTGTCGAGATTGTATTGACCTCGTGCTGTGTGAGAGTGTTGAAACTTGGAACAAAAACGCATCGTGCCACTGACGGTCACAAATAATTCATACAGCTGATGGAATATAATGCGTCAGAAGATAGTCAGTGACACTATCTAATATTTTAATTCGAGTTAGTGTTGATCTGAATCGATGTCGTATGAGCTGTTTAGCCCTATTTCATTCTAAATAATCCAGTTAATGGCTTAAGCCACAAGCCCACATCACCATCGTGTTAAAAAATGCACCCGTCAATTGTTTATATATCCAATAGACAAAACGTTATTTTATTGTGATTTGATGGTCTACAGCAGGGGTGTCAAACTCATTTCACATGGTGGGCCACATACGGCCTCGGTAGATGTCAAGTGGGCCGGACCATTAAAATGATACAATACTTTGCTATAAATAACCAAAACAATATGTCTTTCCTTTGTTTTGGTATAAAGAAGCACAAGAACATTAGGAAAATGTTGAAATTTAATGAACATATCTTTTACAAAACATTTCATGAAGCACCTTACATTTCCTTCGACAAATGTGCAATTTACTTTTATCATTCACATATATGCATTGCAACTGATCCCACTGATTGTACAAACTTTAACAAGTAATTGGTATTGAAAAATATAGTAATGCACTTTACGATTAAACAAGATTCATAAAGAAAGCAAGTTTTAAAGCATTTACACGTGCATATAAAATCTAAATGTAATCCCTGCCTACACCTTACAAACTAAGGAGAGTGCTATTAAATGTGTAAATGTGAGAGTGCTATTGATAGCGTCTGCTGTCATGGGTCTGTCTCAGTGACAGACTGAGGCTGCTGTTGTCTTCTTCTCTGATCAAAACAGTGTCCCCTTGCGGATACTCAATGAATTGCACCTGATTAAAAATATTAATTCTGTGTCTTTAATGCATTTTTTTCACTTTTACATTATCCTGTGGGCCTGATTGAACCTACTTGTGGGCCGGTTCCGGCCCGCGGGCCGTATGTTTGACACCACTGGTCTACAGTATACATGTTGCGACTAAGACGGTAATCTTCCATAAATCTTCATTTAGCTACTGCTTACACCGCATATGACCTCTTCTGGTTTTCATAGCAGCATTTTATACTGAGGAACAACTCAAGCACATTTAAATAGAGGTGGCTATCAGAAACCTGATTAGAGATGAAGATTGCTTCATATATTGAAATACAGTTTGCTGACTGGTGTATCACTTTCAACGTTCTGTCCGATGCCAACTGTACGCCTAATCTAAGTCGATATACAATGTCTGCAATTTGCAAACGTTGTAAGGACAGCCTCTATAAAATCGATGAATCAGCATTCTGTAGCATTAACTCTCCTGTCCTATTGGATCGGTTGAGTTAGTTCGCAGTTGTTTCTCAACTCACACTGAGGCTTCAAATTCTGCCACTACCGTTTAGATAAGAGCTGAGGCTTTTTTTCATACATCAAAGACAAATGTAACTAAACTAAATGTCTAAACATGTTTGTCATCCTGTTTGTAATGATACATGAAGTTGAATTTCATTTAAGCTATAGTCATTGTGAGGACCACTTCCTCTCCTTTTTTTAATATGATACTTTTGGTCAATTGTGATAAGTTAAACTAAGGAGAAGACGAGGGGAGAGGCTCCCTCAAAATAAGGTGGGTGACTGTTTGCTCAAGTCATATTTTTCATCCCACAATGTCCTCACTGTCAAAATCCTTCGGGAACCTTCAAAGACACACACAAACGTTTCTGCTTGTCCCCCCGTCTCATTGGCATCACGGCAAAAAGGAAAACAAATGCAACAAAGGGAACTTTGTGTGAGCGAAATGTCACATGAAACATTTTTCCGCGCCCTATCCTGAGGCCCTTGGCTGTGCAATTAACAAAAGGTGTTTAGCATTTGCAAGTCACCGGCGACTGAGGCGGGCCCTCGCAGACCCCAGCATGTTAGTGTGGTGCAGTCGTTTAGAGGATTGCTTGTGTAATGCCATCTGTATTCAGGGGATGAGCATCCACTTTTACAGCAGGACGGAGAGGGAGCACGAGATAGATCGAGAGACTTCAGCCAACCTCTTTCGCTTCCCCTTTTATCATCCTTTCAGTCATCTGGCAGTCACTTTCAACCATTTCGGATCACGCCACAAGCCTTGGAAATGTTAATTGAGGAAACAATTCATTCTTACCAGTAAACAGTAAGATAAAATCATGTGTTACCACCTGGCACAAGCGCTGTGATACACATTTGCCGGCGGTATGAAAAAAGGAGCTGTAAAAATAGATGGCTTGAGCTGCGCGATACAGTAATATATCTATCCATACTCAGTGCAGTGTATAATGTTTCATTGTGCGTGGACCCTTTTCAGTAATTTGTGGCACTGTTGAAACCATCATCCGTCGGCTACTTTGGATTGTTGGTTTTAAAAATGTTTCACATGCTTCACATTGAAGCCTTTGTTGTTTCAAATTCAAAAGTAGTCTGTATTTGCTTGTGATACACTGAATTAAAGACTAGCCAATTAAGAGATGTTTGTATTCCAAAGAAAGAAAAAGCTGTGAGCGCTATTCTTTTTTTAAACTTTGGCGCGAAGATGCATTGTGTTTATGCATAGGCAGCGATGGAGGACTCGAGTGATATGATTTGACTTGAGCGAGACTGGAGTTGTTATTTTTGGGACTTGCTGGCCAAAACTTTGGAAATTACTTGACTTGGGACTTGGTATCTAAGTGACTCGACTTGACTTAGACATGGACATGACTTGACAAGTCATCTTGGCACTCATGCGTTATTGTGAAACCATTACCATGCAATCTTATAGTTTAAGCGTAGACATTCATTTTCTTAGTGAATTGTTTGACATTTCATTTGAAATGAGATTTAAATGCTCATTACATTTTTGGAGATCATTTAAAATCATTATTTAGCAAGAATCAGCTTAACATTTTTGTTTTTTTACTTTAGCTGCATGCTTTTGAACAAAGAACCTTTCACTTGTACATCAGGAGTCTCTGCGAAGCCAGAACAAGACAACCTTGACTGATACGTTTGCTCAACACAGAAGTACCTCTGTTGTATTTCTTTTTTTTTTTTTTGCGTTGGTCTCTAGTCACCTCCTATCCCCGTCTGCGTAAGAATCCTCCCATATCTATTTTCCTTCACACTCTCTCACCGACCACAAGACTTCTGTTTGACCGGTGTCTATTTGAAGGAAACCCACAAGTCAGTTTGTTTTCCAGACTGTTTTATTTGCTCGCCATACTGTCCAACTACATTGGACACCACTTTGTAACTTGTTGTAAGATGATCAATGAAAGAAGAAATAATCATCACTCCAACCTACGTTGTGATTGTGCAAGATTTTATGACTTGACTTACAACTTGCTTGAAACCAAGTAATGACTTGAGTTGACTTGAAATTTGGTGGTGACTTGACTTGCTTGATTTTTTTTTTCCACAGTGACTTGGGACTTGTCACTTGAGACTTAGTTGTGACATGCATGTATTTGACTTACTCCCACCTCTGGCAGTAGATGCTTCGATCATGAAGGAGACTCGTACTTGGTGACTCGACAGCATCACCTATGTGGCCCTCGAGAATCACGTTCAACACGGAAACTGGCAATGTATAGGACAAACCTTCAATCACATGGCTGAAGAAAGCCTTTTCTGATGGGAACATTTCATTCAGTAGGAAAATACAAGGAAGAGGTTAATACACTGTCAGTGGTTCACTCTGACCCCCCTGACTTGCATGCATGAGGCACCGCGGTTCACTTCCCACTCAGTGACGGTGTGAATGTGAGTCTGACGAGTTGTCGGCCTCTATTTGTGCCTTGTCATTGACTGGTGACCGGTCCAAGTTGTAGTCTGCTTTCTGCCTGAAGTTGAAATAGGCTCCAACTCCCCGCAACCCTAAACAAGGCTTGAAAATGGTTGGAGCGAAGATGAAAACATACATGTCAGGAAAACTATGATGATGTAACAAGATGATATCACTTAACGGAATCATCGTTTTCTCCGTTCCTATGAAGGGTGTTTGCCTCAGAGACACGGCTTGTGAAACAATTGAAAGCCAACATCAATTCAGGTCTGACGAATAGACACTGAAAGCGTCGTAATTACAGCTCTATCTGCCAATCTCCACTGGTACTGTTGTGGTTGGACCTAGGATTGAATGAGAAATAGAGCAGTTATTCGCTGATGTGTGCAGAGGCTCTTCAGATGAAACTGTTGGATTACTGAATCAAGCCAAATGAAAAATAGCAGTGTTTTAATGACGGGGTGTTTTGTCCTTTATCACAATATAGCCTCGAGAATGGCGGCATAATTTGTAGATGATATAGCTCGAACATTGTAGGCCGGTTCTACTTCATTTAGTTTGAAATATTTTCCAAAAAGCTTTTTTTTTAGGCATTGTATTTTAGGAATGTAGTAGTTTGCTGTAAGAAATCCATTCTAAATCTTTAACCTTCAAAGAATGAGATTTGATGAAGGCTGAGTAACAAGTCAGTCTTAGTGCTGCACATTTGGCACATTTATCGCAGTGTTTTAACTGTAGGCCTTCCACCGCGGATTTATTTTGGAGCTACATGCAAATTAGGGTGCATCCTTGGTATCGCTTATCCTGTTCAGGATCGTGAGGGAACGGGAGCCAATCCCAGCTGACTTTGGGTAAAAGGAAGATCGCCGGTCATGATACATTCAGTTTCAACATTCCTTTTTTTCTAAATGCCAAATACACTTCGGTTTTGGCTCTGTCTGTGTGTCTCAAACATGAACAGATTTACATTCGAGGCAATGATGTTTTGTCAATTCATCCTTGTGGTCTGAATGGTTTTCAGTGATTGCAACTTCCTGATGAGATTAATGCTTTCAGCCGAATGAGTCTCGATATTATATTAACCAATGAAGCATGTTTGGTTTTTTTTTGTGTGTGTGTTTTTTTTTAAATTTCGGAGCGAGCTGGAGCTTTCCCAAAGAAAACCTGCCATTTGCTTGCCTGGCCACGGTCGTTCCAAAAGAAAAAGAAAAAAAGAAACAAAAAGAGAGATCTACCACGGTCAGTGAACCAGTTTCAGATGATTATTATGGAAACTTAGTGCCATGACAAGCATGTCCTGATCTGTGCCTGATGTCTTTCAGCCGTAACCTATCAACAGAAGATGAATCACCCTCTCTTTCACAGCAGACAAATGTGGTCACTTTTCTGTGTAGCAGAAAAATTCCAGTGGTGTTAAACCGGTACGTGTGTTGCACACATGTTTTACAAGTCGTAATGACAACAGTAGTGAGCATAGTAATGAATAAGGAAAAGGAAAACAAAAAAACAGCTTACTGTGAGAAGATAAAATAACTACAGTAGTTGAAGTTTATATTGGGCTCAAACAAGAAAATAGAGATACCTAACTGCAAATTGCATCACCGATGTAGCCTCCCGCGATATTCAAAGTCCACCCATGTCGACACATCACATTTCCTTCTCCTCAGGGACAGATTTCATCTTGGAATTGCATGAAATCAACTTGTACTCTGTGGCAGGTTTGGATATTGAATCAAGCTCACCTTTGTCAGGGATAAATGTGCATATCACAGACAGACATATGTTGTGAACAACATATTTCTCATCTAAATTGGCTCCGTAAAGATGAACCAGCAGTGTCCTGCTGTCTTTTATTTAATATCGTATCGAGATGCGTACATTGGATGTATTGTATGTTGTGTCACGATTCCACCTTCATTGTGGCTTTATAAGGGATTACTTTGTTTACACAGCAGAATGAAGAGGCAGTCTTTTATGTCTTATTCATATGTGATGTGGTACATTTGCCATTTTTCTTTTTTCGATTTTAAGATGTCAGCCCACCCATTGTATCCAGTGCACTCGAAAAGTTCAGCAAGGTGCATCCTTAAAATGCACAAACATGATTCACAAAATCAAAAAGCCCCCTCAAATATTGTACCAAGAAAACCTGTGTGTAATAGCTCTTTCCATTTTAGAGAAAGCCCTGATTTTAATTACTATACATGGTGAATTAGCTAATGAATAATGAATGGATTCCTCACACTAAGTGCTCTGACTGCAAATGCACTTGCACTTCTCCCACTCTGCAACCTCTTCACACACTCCCAATGTCTCGTTTTGATGCTGCCCCCCCATGCCAACACCCGCTCCTGCCCCAAGCCTCACAGACACACACACACGCACACACACACGCACGCACACACACACACACACACACACACACACACACACACACACACACACACACACACACACACACACGCACACACACACAATTTCGTCCTATCTTTGCTTTTCTCACTCAGATTTGATTAGATTTTTCTCAGTGAGGAATTATTTAGTGATGAGAGTGGAGGATTAGACAGCGAGAGAGCAAGACTCCAGGATAGGAAAGGACAGATAGTGGTTTTCATGGGAATAAGGGAGAAGCAGAACGGTGCTTCGAGGAAAGTGAGTGAACAAAACCCCCTCAAGGATTAAGGTTCTTTTGTAGACCTAAGTCACACAGGAAGTGCCTCTGTGTGCATAACTTCAAATTCCATTATAACAGATATGAATTGTCACCCCTGTACAAATATAGGAACATACATGTCGTACTGATACAACTGGAAGGCTTCAGAGGGTTTAAACACACCAAGCAGAGAAATTCTCCACGGAGTTAGTGTCCTTTCCTTATCTCAATCTTTTTTTTTTTTTCTTCACGGCTGCTCCAGATTTTCTCAGTTTTTCAAAGACAGGCATGACAAGTGAAGTGGAAATTTTAGAGTGCCTGTAGGTGTGAATGTGTTTGTCTGTCGATATGTGTTAGCACTGACTGCCGACTCGACTGGGTAGACTCTAACTTGTGCATACAAGCTGGCCAAAGCTCACAATAAACCTCACAACAACATCAGCGTGCCAGCCACTAGAGTTCCGCCTCAGGCTACGTGGCATTCAATTAAATGGAAACACAGTCAAACACGAAAAGATAACCCATAGAAGTGTTAGCCTGGGATTAAGTTGAACAGTGTGAACAATTAATGTAGTGTGATGTTTACTGTGTTTGGAAATGCATCATGAACAGTCATTATCATCTAGACTAGAGGACAGTGATGTTCAGACATCAGCACTGTTACCGTCATCAGAATCAGAATCATCTTTATTGGTCAAGTATGTGAATATAAACAAAGAATTGGTCTCCAGGAGTTTGGGCCACACTGCTATTACTGTAAGAAGCAACTATAGCAAGAACGTTTCAGTAACCCATAAGTACAGAAAGTCTTTATGTATCGTAAGGTACAATAATGTCATCCTGATTCAGTACCTTTGGTAAGGAATGATGAATGGCCCTCAGGTAGCAGACCCCCAATAAGGCGCAACACATTGTGCATTGTTCATAACAGAAAACAAAACGTTGTCATTAATTGTAATGCAATATCCACTGGAAATGAAAGAAAATAATCACATCTCGAAATGACAACAGTGCAGCAAAATGTCATGATCAGCACTTTTTTGGAGACTTACCCATCACAAAGTTTCATTAACCCTTTCAGGGACAGCGGTTACTACAGTGGACAGCTTATCACGTTATCAGGTTACAGGTTATCATTATTGGTGCATGAAAGGGTTCAAATCAATCTTTGAAATTGCTGTATGATTTCATCTTGTCAAATTGTTAAAGTGGGATTTTGGGGTGGCATATGACTCAGTGGTAGAGTGGTTGTTTCTCAACCCGGAGGGTGGTGGTTTAATCCCCAGCCCTTACAGCCATGTCAAAGTGTCCTTGAGCAAGACACTGAACCCCTAGTTGCTCCTGGTGTATCCATGAGGTGAATGAGGTAATAGTGTGAAGCGCTTTGAGTACTCGAGGTAGAAAAGCGCAATACAAGTGACAGCTCATTTACCATGAAGTACATCAGATTACATTTTCTACAACTCTGGAAAAACATAATTTTTGGGGGGATGTGTAAAGTCACTCACCTCACTCACACAGTCTCTCCATACAGTCTTTCATATGAGGGTGTTGTCTTTCATTGACCCATCAACAATTACCTGAGCAGCAAACATCTGTTGACTTCATAAATAATACATACATGACACATGAATTAAAACTTTAACAGGCAAACTGGTCAAGTGCTAAACCAGCCATGGAAGTAAAAGTAGCCTATGTGATGAATACAGTGTGGGAAGGTTGCTTCTCCAATTCCAAAAAATGTTGCTGCATTGAGGGCAACAATGAAACGGTAACAGTTAGGTAGAGCAATGGTCCCCATTATTTATTTTGCAGCATTTCACTGTTGAGCACGGTCAGGAGACACATTTTATTTGTGACGAGATTCAAGGCAACGAAAAAAAAAACATACTTTGAACCAAGGCTGACCAGATACCAGAACTAGTGCCTTGTAGACCTGATTTAGACGGAAGAAAAGTGTCAGTTGTGAGTAGGTGGACAAGCAGCAGTGGCTAATTTGAGTGTGCTATTACGTTTGCACAAGCAATTCTCAAGATATCAGTCTTAACATGGGAGGTATCCCTGTTGGTCCACTCGCAATATAATCAAGCGAAGACGCTGATCCAGAAACGTAACATTGCAAAATATTGATTTTGGAAACAATTCAAGCTAAATCAGTAAATAACGTTTGCATGCATGTGACAAAACACACTGTTCCATTAGTTCCAATCATGGCACGACATTCAGTATGAACGCGAAGACAAAAATGCATTTCAATGACACATTAAGGACAGACTGACAGGGATGCATATTGTGGCGCACCGTCAGCCCTTAACAGCTTATTAGCATGCCAGCTGAGACTTCTCACCATGAAGGAATAATGAAAGAGAAAACATGATGGACTGCCTACCGTAGGCTGTCAATGCCGGCTCCACACAATCAATCATCCATCAGCGGCAACAAAACTCACATATTACAACCAACAAGTCTGTGTAGCGCCCGCCGTGGCAGATAAGAAAACACTTTAGCTATAAAACAAACAACAGAACCTTCCCGCCTCCATTGTTATCGCCATAAGTGCGATAGTACAAAAGTTAAGAATGCATGTAATGTTCGTAGGGCACAAGCAGTTCAATAACAGCAACAAAAATGCAGGTATAGCAAATGACCTTGTGGCGGCAGAACAATAATCTGGCTCGTGGTGATGATTTGTGAGCCTCTGGGTAGCTCCCGGCCTTTTTTCAGACACTGCGTATGCAGCTTACATCCATCTTTTGCAAAATAGTTTACTGCCACTTCAACAATTGCCTTTCCCCTGCTTTGACTTTAAGATGCTCTTCCACCAAACGCATCCTCCGCTGGATGATCAAAGCAGCTTAACAGAGAGAAAAGAATAGAGTGCGCTGAAAAGAATAGAGTGTGATGTTGAGGTGGGGGTGCGGGTGGGGAGGAATCAGTGAGAAAATGCCCCCTCCCTCTGTTATTGAGTCCAAATACATTTGATGATGGTTATTTTTAAACAGACCTTAATCCTGTGCTCCTCCTTCATTGTGAGTTAGATAATTACAGTAATCTGGTTGGAGAGAATTTAATTTTCCCAGCGATAAATTGTTGCAGTGGGATGGACTTGCCGGCTTATGTAAAGGAGTGTTCGGTGTCCTCGAAATGTAAGTGCTCAGTGTGAGAACATTCTTCACTATCTACCTTTGTAACTTTGAGTCGCTAATTCGCACGTGTCATCCGGGAAACCTCATGAAATACAGTAGTGGCAAGGATATATTTCAGATGACGCGTTACCATTGTACTGTACTTTCTATTTCGGACCGGAAAAATAAAAACTGAACGACGAATCGGCTAAAGGTATTCGCTTCACTTCAAAAAAATAAACTCTATATCGGGGTGAGTTTCATCTTGGATCGAGATTTTCCTTTGAAACATCTTGCAAAATCTGATATTTCCAGTTAAGTACTACCGGTCTGTGTCATGTTTTTGCCCTTCCTACCCTTGAGCAACACTCCCTGTTGATTCGTGGCCACGATCGCTGAGAGTCAAGATGCCCCTCTGTGACCTCCCCGAGAGAGCAAGTGTAAAGAGAATTCCTCCGCAGGGATCAATAAAGAAACCACATCCTAACCACCATATTGAGCTGCATGCAGAATTGAAAAAAAAGGAAGGTTTGCTTGCATTTATTCTTTAACCAAAGTATGCGACTTGCTCTCTAGTAATTTGTGAACCACTTCAGTGCATTTTGTGCTTCTGTGTGAATATTGATGAATTACCCACAGGACGATGAGTCAAATGAAGCGTATGCTCGATGAAACAGAAGGTGGCAGATTCCAGATGATTGCGTTGGAAACAAATACGATTTCAACGAGTAGATCGGTAAAAAGTATAAACTTCACAAATTGGACAAATTTTCTAATCAACATCTTGCATTTTTTTTATTCCTATGACCTTGGTTGCTCCTGAAATGACTTTGAATCCTGGATACTTTGAAAACATGTTTCACCAAAACAGGGATAGGAGTTGCAACCAATGTTCCCTCTAGTTTCCCGTGCGTCTGAGCATTCACACAAAGTCCCTGAGCATTCTTTGGACCAGGGTGAGCAAGATCAAACATGCACACAGTGGCCAAACCACTATCACATCTGTCCACTATCACATCTATCCATGGGATCGAGATTTGTTCCACAAATAAAATGAGCCGGAGGTTGTAAGAATTGGTTAAGGTCTAACTAAGGATTATATAAGACTTTATGTCACGAATCAGCCCAGGTTGACTTGCCCGCAAATCAATCTTAGTAAATGTGAATTGTGTAAAATTATGATTTTCAATAAATTATGGCTTGAGTATTTGCTCTTTTATAATACAAAATATATGAAGCGAAGAGTGACATGAGTGACACTTTTCATCAAAGGCGTGAGTATTAAAATGTTTGAAAAGCTAAACTATATTAAATGTCACATTATGTTATTCCTGATCACTGTAAAAGTGCTGAGATGCTTCACTTGTTAGATAATCCTCAAGGAGGATTTTAAGGATTTTACATAGTCCAGTAAACATGAGAGTTTTCTCAAATTCACACGCATAAGATGATGCAAAATTTTCCCGTCTTTGGTAGTAAATATTAGCAGGCTAACTCATGTTGTCAGATAATCATGACAGATTTAAAAAGCAAAGCAGGACACAGTGGCCGAAATTACATAACTCACATTTTGTCAAAAGTACAGGGGGGCTCTGACTTTTGTTTGCCTTGGGCATCCAAATGACGAGCTGTGACCCTGGACTGAGCCAGCCAAAGTGTGCTGATTTTCACCTCGTGCATTGATGACGCAAGGCAGCTCACAGCTTCAAGAAATCGTGTGAATAGCACGACGCATTGAACGTTTACACTTCATACATACGTCGCAGCAATATGCTTCAATTGTGCAGAGACACTCTCACTCAAGCATCGGTGTTTTCCCCGGTCGGTTATGAGGGGATTGGTGCGTGGACGAAAGAAGGACATAATGAATGCTGGACAACACAGCATTTCTCATTGACGTGTTGTCAAAAATGCATCACATCTGCCAACTGTTTTTGCTCATTATCAACATATTTCAGCCACTTGACCCCAAAATTGCTTGAAATACCAAGAACAATACGGACGTATGCAAATTTTATTCAGTGTAAAATTGTTGCTAATGCGTTTTCAAGTTTTTGTTTTTGTGCCACCCGGAGACAGCCTTGGTTACCCCGTGGCCACCCCAAGGATAAAATTCTAGCGTTGCCATTGACACCAGCCATAACTAACAGAGACCCAGCCCTCCGCGGAGATAACGTTATGGTAGGAAGGTACAACTCACATTAATGCCTCTGTCAAGACTATACGTACAAGACAAGGTAAAATAAACGTTAGTGGGCATTTTCGGAGGAAATTAGGGTCCATCTGACCATTATTACATGACATAATTCTCATTTCAGTGTGACATGTCCTCACACTTTGCCATTTTCTTATTTTAAGGCATTTTTTTTCGTGCTCTGTCAACCACATGTGCCAAATAAACAATTTCATTGTATGAATATATGCTGAATATGAAAATGCAAAATATCAGTACACCTCAGGATTGACTTTTTTTTTTAATGCGCTGTAGACATTTGCTGTGTACTGAGAGGTTGAGAGTGGCGCACAAATGCACGCGCAATTTAGTGGCAACATTATTTCCAAGGGTCTTCTATACCAAACGGTTGTCTTCAATACCAAATAATTTAATATCCGCCCATTCGCGACACCAGGGACGAGTAACTTGAATCATTCAGAGCGCACAATTTTTCATCAGGGCTACTAGGAGGGGCACTTAGGTTCATGCACTTCCTAACCAGCTGCATGACAAAAATGCCATTTTAAGATTGGACAAAGTACATCCCAGCCTGGAAATAGCAATTTTCATCCATCCACCCATTTTCCAATCCGCTCATCCTCACGAGGGTCGCGGGCATGCTGGAGCCTATCCCAACCGACACATAGGCGAACACTTGCGCTCAAACTCACACCTAGGGACAATTTGGAGTGCCCAATCAACCTGCCATGCATGTTTTTGGAATGTGGGAAGAAACTGGAGTACTTGGAGAAAACCCACGCAGGCATGGGGAGAACATGCAAACTCCACACAGAAAGGGCAGAGCCGGAATCGAACCTTGCCCCTCTGCACTGTGAGGCTGATGTGCTAACCAGTCGATCGCCATGCTGCCTGCAATTTTTATTATGATTTTTTTTTTTTTTTTTTGTAAACCCCCCCAAAATTCTAAACCAAATTCTTCAAAATTCTGTTAAACATTATATTTTTTTCCATGGCTCCACCCAAAAATAGCAAAACAAACAATAACATAAAATAAATACAATTAAATATTGGATAAAAAAAAAAAATCTGTGAATCGGCAAGAACCGAATCACGAGTACGTGGGAAGTCCACTATAGTAGAGGAAACATAATGATAATTTCCCTCTCAACAACATTTTATTTATTTAGTTATTTTTTGAGTAATCGACGGGCCTCTCAGAGTGTGCAGGCCACATGCGGTCCACCATTTGCCCAGCCCGCCTCAACAACCTTAACCTGCTCACAGTCTCAAGGAACTGGAGCCTATCCAAAAAGAAAATAATCCACACACACATTTACATTGTCAGTGAGTGGGAAATGCAAATAAGCCATGCAAAGGAACAACTATACCAACAGTGACTGAAAACCCTTTGCTTTATAGTTTGCAGTGAAAGATAGCGTTTTGCAGTCTTGTATTGCACAAAACCAGTCAATAAACACCCACCAACAGCCGGAGGTACTGTGTAGACTATGGTGCAAATTTTCACTTTAAATGCAAAAATGGAGAAAAAAAAATCATCAGCAGCAGATTGTGATTAAATATATGGGCTGTGGAGGTAATGGGTCTGTGCAAAAACTGCGGAGGTAGTCTTTTTGTGCAAGTGGATGGATTACAACCCAGGGACAAAGGCGAGACGTGGAAGGTAATGGACAGAGTTAAACGTCCTAACGTTTGAATCTGTTTCTGAGTCTTGCGGAGTGGGCTCAGGGGCTCTGGTACCTTGTCGATGAAAAGAGGAGACTGATGTGGTAATGTGAGGCGTGGGGTGCTGATAGGTCTCACACGGAATGCTGATGGGTTTGTTCGTGTTGAAAATGTCAGGGAGGGTAGAAGAGCACTGCCGATCGTGGCCCTTTGAAATCACCGTGCATTGCGGAGTCTTTCAGCATTACGCAGTGCAGCTTCCGTACAACAGAGTGAAGCAGGCAGGAATTTAACTCTCAATGGTGCCCAGGTGAAAGGAGGCAGTGATTCCTGGTCTGCACAATTTGCAGTCCTGAAAATACTCTGCTGCATCCAACCCTGAAACTATATGTAATCTATTAGCTCCTATAGAAGAGATAATGTCACTGGTGGAGTCACTGGATGATTTGGAATGTGAGCGTAAAAGCCTCGTGGTAGTTTAGATGCATGTATGTGAGTCCAAAGACTGCACATTTTATTTTTCAGGCTTTTGACAAGGGTTAAGACCAAGAATAGACTGCGATGTCGGGAAGATGATGAGCTTAACTACAGTAGGAACACCTCAGCATCAATTTAGAGAAAAAATTGATCTTTAATAAACGGTTTCGACATATGATCATATTCATTAGTTGCTCATTAAACAACCATTAATAAATATTCAATGCATTCAAGATTACTTGTGTTTGAAACCAAACACAGGTTAACATTAACCAATAAACACATGCAGAACTATAAACACAAATTACTTTCTTCTGAACATGCATTTGGACTGGTTTAATGGGTCAATCCACTACGATATCAGCTGGTGTCCAGGCAGACTGTGGTTACAGTGTGGCTATAAACACAGGATTCTGCACTTACTCTTTTTTTGTTAATCATGATTATGGAACTGTAAAATGCGAAGTATTGCAAGCATCTTGTTCGGTTTAGTTTAGGTGCACCGGATTATTTGGTGCAAGATCGACGAACGGGTCTATTTTCGTACATTGTCAGACATAACGCACACTGGATTTTAAGGGACATTATCTTTGTGAAGTATTGTAGAGTAGGTCAAATTGTTCATTCTAATTGTACCTGATGTTTATTTAATACATTTTGCACCATTATGCTAGGTTCAGACTGCGGGTGGGTGTGGGAGTGGTGGGGGCAGGGGAGGGGGAGCTTCAAGCGGAGAAGAGAAGGGGTTTCTCCAACAGTCAAAAAAAAAAACGTCTGTACTGTACATCGCTAGTCAATCTGGTGACCGGTGGTTGTGTTATTACTTCCGCTGCAAAATACCAACCGCTGTAAACAAGTCAACACACACTAGATATGCTAATTTAGTCACTCGCCATTATCCAAACCCGCCCCTTTGCTTGGTCTTGGCAGCTATTGAAGCTGGCTGTCTCGTTTATTTCTCGGTCCCGAAGACTGCATTCATATTGCGCTGCAAACATTGGAAACACGCTCCCAGAAACACTCAGGTCGTGTTCGATCTGACTGCCTCATTAGGCTAGTAGTTCTAGAAGTAGAAGTAGTGTGACGAAAACATGTATGCCTGCTAGCATTTCGATGTGTGAAAGTAAATAGGAAGGAATTTGAATTCAAGACGATGAACACAAAAGCAGACATCCATACATAAAGTACACCAGATTACAAGGCGCACTGTCGACTTTTGAGAATATTAAAGAATTTTAAATGTGTTTTATGATCCGGAGAATTTGGCATATTCATATGAATAAAAAAACATGCTTGTATGTTCGAGCCTCAACGGTCGCATTGCATCACATGACGGGGTCTGCTGCACGGCATGTCTGTGACGCGTCTGCGACACATCCCGTGCACACGTCAGAAATTATTGCTGCATGTACACTGCAGCGCACATTCTCTCTTGCGATTTGTCCATTTAGTTGTGACTAAACAACTGTTGCGATGACATCCTGAGTTTTCCCTGGCTTAGTTCTACAATACACAAGGCTTCTTTAAGGGTAATTTATTTATCACCACGGAAGAGAGGATCCGCACCACGCAGCTCGTTGCTACTGCTGGGAAGCAAGCTAGTTTGGCGGGGGCATGGGTGTTATGTGCGTGCGTGCCTGCCTGCCTGCCTGCGTGCATGCGTAGAAGCCTTGCCGCAGTGACGTCCGTGTGGGCAGCGACCGCATGAGTATAAAGAAGCCCCAAGTGTGGTCAATATGTCTGCCTGTGAGTCCTGAAGGCCTTCCTGTGTGGATTTTGTGTCATTTTCGTTGACAGTTCACATGCGTAAAAACTGGTACATCTCAATTAAACTGATTAAAACACATTTTAGGGTATTCCTTGCAGTCTGTTCTCAGTC
Organism: Hippocampus comes; assembly: GCF_001891065.2. NCBI lineage: Eukaryota > Metazoa > Chordata > Actinopteri > Syngnathiformes > Syngnathidae > Hippocampus > Hippocampus comes. The sequence continues at coordinate 5,832,088 of NW_017805824.1, forward strand.
TCTTACTTGTCATCTTTCCCACTTTTGAAGCCAAGTGTGCTTACTCTAAGCGTTATTTGTCACACTCATTTGGAAGTTTATGAAACTGACACATGGAACAAAAGCTAACCAGACATTGTATATTTCAACACCGGCATTTATAACAAAACCATATCATTTCATTGAACTAATGTCCACTTTTTTAATGCTAACGTGATGCAAAACAGATGGTCAAGTGGAAATTTGCACAGATGTTGCAGTTACGACAACCCTTCAAAGAACTATCACTTAAACACACGCTGAGCAACACATATATAGCACACATCACTCACAAACAAGCATACATCCTTTGCTCTTTGGGAACAATGGCTCTTACTGGAGTTTAGTTGGGGACCTTCTCTGCCTCTTCTTCCTCTTGCCCTTCTTCTATTGTGCTGCATGTCTTCCAGTCGAACTCAGCGCTGCCGTCATCTTGCATGTAATTACACGGAATTGTGCATTGTTAAATTTGCACTTGCCTTTATACTGTCAGAATCTAGAGAAATTGATCACTTAAGAATCTGTCATATAACGGGAGTGCAAACAATCAGAAGTGATATAGCGAGGGTTCAACTTGCATACACATATGTTGAATAATAGTCTGTGTAGTTAAAGCCATCAACTTGAATATAAGTGTGGTCGTGTTGCTGTTAAAGATTTTAAGTCTTTTTTGCAGAACTGCTGTTATTTTACAGTACAGTAAACAACTCAACTCTCTGGGGTAAATCATCAAATTTACTGAGGCAGTTAAGCTTTTGAGTTTTTGAATGTATTTCTTCTTGTTTATGTTCGCAGTTACTGTAATTATCTCTCAACACTGTACTTATTGTCTCATAGGTGCTGCTCCAAGCATTTGGTGGCAGCAGAAAGCAAAAATTAATGGTCCGGGATTTGACCCTGGACCATCAGATGCTTATGGATGAAAGCAAAAGGTTTTCCCTCAATATTTAATCATGCATATATTTTGTCAGGATGAGCACATACTTTGTAAAAATTTGAAAATCTGGATTTTTTTTTTTTTTTTTTTACTGAATTTAAACCTCAGGTCCAAGTTCCCAATTTTCAATTTAATGTCTATGTCATATATTTTGTTGGGTGACCGGTGCGTACAGCCGCCCCAAAATGGAATAATTTCAAGTTAAATTTCACAAGTGGATGTTAACTATAATTCTTCATAAACTATAACTCTTCATACTTTGTGTAATGTGTGTACACAAACCTTTATATAATCGATCTTTATTTATATAGCGCTTTTACAACCGCTGCCATTATTCCAAAGCACTTTACAAAAGATTAAACATAAAATAACAATCATACAACAGATCACGCGGCCCGGTGGTCCAGTGGTTAGCGTGTCAACCTCACAGTGCAGCTCCGGCATCCCTGTGTGAAGTTTGCATGTTCTCCCTGGGCCTGCGTGGGTTTTCTCCGGGTACTTCGGTTTCCTCCCACATTCCAAAAACATGCATGGCAGGCTGATTGAACACTCCAAATTGTCCCTTGGTGTGAGTGTGAGCATGGATGGTTGTTCGTCTCTGTGTGCCTTGCGATTGGCTGGCAACCGGCTCAGGGTGTCCCCTGCCTACTGCCCGATGACGGGTGGGATAGGCTCCGGCACCCGCCGCGACCTTTGTGAGGATGAAGCGGATCAGAAAATGGATGGATGGATGGACAACAGAACACATCACATAAAGCATCAACAATAATACAATTGTAACAACTATTCCTATGTACGCCTTGTTGTATAATTAAGATGCGGACATTGGCCTCCACGCCGCTAAACGTAATCATTGAGGGGGCGGGGGCAGACGGCGTGCGTCATGCAAGACAACGTATTTGTCGACGAGGGTGGTAAGCGTGGGCAGACAGCCGTGCGCTGAAAAAAAAAAAAATCACAGACCAGGGTGTGCTAGGAGACGTTTGGGGTTACGACTGTCCCGGAAATCTAACATCCATTCGGGAATCTCCAGAAATTCCCCATGGCCACCACGCCCCGGGTGCAAAACACGACACGAATTTAAACGAGCCATGCTGGTCAATACAATACAATACATGGTGATGGTGAATCTTGATAAATAGTGAAGGGGGGAAAAAAATAAAGAACGAAACATTTTATCAGAGAGCTAAATCAAACTCTCTATTAACAAGGTGGAAACAAGGTAGGGAATATTGTTTCCTGGCTTTGGCACAAAAAAAATAAAGTGGTCAGATTTGAAAGAAGCAAATACACACACTCACACACACACACACACACACACACACACACACACACACACACACACACACACACTCACAAAAGAATTGCAGACCATCAACAGAGTGTTGCTGCTATAACGGGGGGTAGTTGAACCCCGTCTGCTTACACAGAGGGACACATGAATAATGTCTACTCTCAGGAAGGCAAATGTGGTTGGCATATTGTCACTGATGGCGTCATCAACATAGCTGAGAGTCATGCAGATCCACTTGGAATCACACAGTTTCAGTCTTTTATTGAAAACAAAATACAACACAATAGGTGGAGAGGTGGTGGGTCAGAGTCCTCAAAACATGGGGCGGGGTGATGCAAGGAGGGTGAGCAATGCTAGCCCTGAGTGCCTTACTGTACAAAACGCAACACACCACTGTGATTTTGCAATCCAAAGTCTTTATTCATCCCCAAGGTGCAATTCAAAAGGTAAGAGCAGCATCATTAAAAAAAGAACTTCCAAAAGGTTCACATAAAATTGGACACAAAGTGCAAAACCTGTATTTCATCAATATTAATGGTTGATAGTAAGGGAAACTGGACGTGTGAAAAGCATGAGCATACAATCTCGTGTCAATTTACCACCTTACCGACTACGTCGCTAAATCTCCTAAAAGTGCGTACACGTCGGTCAGATTTCTCATACAGGCGTGCACTTTTTTCTGTCATGTATATTTTGAAAGATCATATACGTGTGTAGGAAGTTGCAAACATGTGTTTGCCTTTTAGTTCTGACTTTTTCTGATAGCACAAAAGTGGTCAGGAAAACTAGAAGAACATTTCCACCTTCATGGAACAGGCTCAGATCCTAAGCAAAAACTACCATGGTTGGTTGCAAGTGCGTTTATCTCGAGTTAGGGAGTGTTCCAGACTTCCAGTGTGAGCAAAAGTATCGCTTCAGTGAGGTGACACTCGTTTTATTTTGGGTGGTTGTTAGTTTCTGTTTTGTTTAATTTGCTTGATAGCACTCAGCCAACATATGAGCAGCTTTTTGTAAACCAAAGACTTTGACGGGAATCCACTGTGACTGATGTTGTGCATATGAGTCCATCTGGTGTTTGACAACAATGAGCACTGAGTGAAGACGAAGCCTCCACATTAGCTTCTTGTGCTAGCTTCTTTCAAGGTAGCTGTAGACTGATTAGTTGCCATATATACACCATTTATGAAGATGTTGTTTTATGCGCATTATGTTTGAATGTTTTACATGAAATTTTAGTTGATTTGATGTAAATACAGTCGGTCCTCGCCACATCGCACTTTACTTTTTTCGTATTCCATGCATCATGGACTTTACTGCACAGTACAGTGACTCAACTACACGTCTACTTCTGTGATGTAAATATCGTTAGCTGGTTGAATATAACCTACCACTGCTAGTTGGACCAAATTCAAATCCATGGCAGGTGGTTTGGAAAAAGGGAAGCTAGGAACAGCCACTAGTGGTCTAAATAGCTTCATCACAGAAATGGTACAGTAAGCAGAAAAACACTAAAGCTCTAGTCAGTAAATTTCCTCATAGGTACACATCAACGCCATTCATCAGACCAGGCTTGCCTTTTCAAGGCTTACACACATGCACAGTCATAGTCGCTACAGTGCAGAATGTGTGGATGATGACCCCAAGTGGTCAGAAACGACACCTGCACCTCACATGCATATACTGATTGTGACGTTGTAGTGTATGCATGAAGTTTTACAATATAGATAAATAATTCAACAAATACTTGGTCCCTACTTTGTGGTTTTTGTTGATTGCTGGAAGATCACCCCGTGATACATCAGCAATTACGCTATTTGTGTGATGGTTAGTGTTAAAGAATGAGTCCACTCTTCATGAGTTAAGTTGGAAAAATAAAAGAATTGTGTTTTAATGTAAAGTTTTGGACCCGATGACAATATGAAAAGTAGGGTCAGGCATTATTTGAGTTTGGACGATTCCCGTTCAGATTCTGGTTCGTTGATTCGATTCTGGTTTCCTAATGATTTTCGATTCCGATTCTTCTTCAGAAAAAAAAAAAAAAAAAAAAGGAAGGAGGGACGGAGCGGTCCAGTTATTTTTCAATCAACTCATATGAACTTCTCTGTTCTTTAATTTCATGAACTTTTTACTGTTTGTGAACTTTACTATGAGTCACTCAAAAGGCTATTTTAAATCGTATATTTTAAATTTTTACGAGAGCTTTATTATTGAAAACCTCAAGGAAAGACAGTAATGCAGCAGTTACTTAATGCATGCTACTAAACACCCATTGATGGGCTAGTGTTGTTTTTCTTTTGAAAGAATATATCCTGGTATATATGATAAAAAGGTGCATTTGAGGGGCAAGCAAGAAAAATATGGTGTGTCTTATCTAATCAGTCTATATAACATGATGTAAGTCTATATTTAGGTATAGGCCGTATACGCTATAATGTAATATTAGCTCGGAATTTGCATTTGTGTGTTGACTCATGTTTGTAGCACCACTTTAAATTGTTGGCTCAATGTTGGTATTAGACGTATTCAAACAATCCTGACTTAAGGTCAGGATCTACACCAATTCTAGTTCAGCTGCTAGGCGCCGGCCAGGGGAGCCACAGCTGGCAAGATCCACAGGAAGGAACCTGGAGCATGTTGAGAGTCAGCCATTGGAAAGTCTGATGGCCAGCCAGGAAAAGCCCCGGCCAAGCTTCTGTGGGCCCGCTGTGTGGCTGCGGTGGCGGGGAAGGGCTGCGCGCCGTCCACACACATTTCCCATTGGTCATTTTTCGTTTGTGTTTGCCGGCTTCTTCTGCGCGGTAAACTAGGCATCGAAAATTAGCACTGATATTTTAAAATCTGAACAATTCGGGGAGAACCAGAATGTTCGTCTCAGTTCCACTCGATTGTCGACACCAAACCCTCATGAAAGGGGAACATTGTTTATACATTAAACAAAGTTTTTTATGTTGATGAAAATTTAGGCTCAACCATATGCAAAACACAACCGAATGGACTTGAACCACTGTCACGGAACAGACTGTGGCCGTATTTGAAAGTACCACTGAATATTTATCATCATTGCAGGTGTGTCGGCTGCAAAATGCCAAGTGTAAAAGACTGAAGCACGTGCTCTATGGTGACAAATTTTGCCAGTATTCTTTCACCTTACTCTACACAGCAAAGCCCTAGAGAGCAGCCTCTTCCATTCAGTCAATTTGCAGACGAGAATAGCTTGACAAGAATAGCTGTGACTGAGCACGGGCGAGCCCTCGGCAGTTTGCATGGAGGGCAGTCTGCCAAGACCGGCCATTGAAGCTTCATGTGGATTGTGTCATTTTCCATGTGACACTCTTGAATGACTCTATCTCAGCCTTCAGGAGGCAGCGCATAAGAGACAATGCAACTGATATTTCCAATGCACTGCCTCGTGAATTTACAAATATGATTCATAAATGAATGTAAACATTGACATCGAAGCACGTTTATTGTGTTCGTAGGAGTAAGGGTAGCAGTAGTCGCAGCATTTTAAGGAAAGGAACTGTATTTACTCACTTCAACACGCTCGATTTCTGATGGGGGAAATAACCTTTTCTATTTTACATGTAGAACGACTGAATAAATCAATTTAAGAATTGATTATTAAATAACATAATGCAGAAATGCAGTGTCCACCAGATGTTGTGTCAATATTGTGTACATGGACCACTGTATTTTACCCTATACAAAACTGCAACATCGTATTCCAAATGACCATTCCAAAGTACATACTGCATAGCATTGTGATCGAGCCCGATTCAAATGTGAATCACTACAAGCATAATTCCAAACACCATTCTAATACTGTCTAATGTTTTTTGTTTTTTTTTCCAAATGTTACATTCAATTCATAATCTGGCATTTTGTGTTATTAAAAGATATGGAAGTAAATGTATTTGAAGCATGCAAATATGAGCCAGTATGAAAACCCAAAGGTGAGGGAAAAATAAACAAAAAAATAGATAACTTTTAAAATAATATGCAGCTTCTAAACATGAATGAAGCATATGACATAACACAGATAAAGCTGCGACCATTGGTTCAATACAAATAATTCTTATTTTAGATTTCACGCTGCATAGTAGATATATCATTCAAATTTTCATAACGACACCTCAATCAACGTAGATTGACAATTTAAATTCCAAAAGTCAAAGGAGCCATCTGGTTAACGCACGTGTACTCTGACAGGCCTTGCACAGCGACCCAAATTTAGGATCCCACCCATTTTGATGAACATAGCAAGAAGGGAATGCGTTTGATTATTTCCCATCATCCTCAAAGTGAGTCTTTGCCGTGAGACCGTAAATCCATGTTTGTGCAACCGTTCACCAAGACTTTCTCCACTGCCGCGATGCCTTGTATACACTTAGACTCTTAGAGGTGGGCTAAACAAGTGACACGAATACTAAGTGTGCCCTCAGCTTCAGCCATGCGGGCATCCAGTTTTAATCTCTCTGCAGAGAGCAGACCAACATGTGTGGAAGTCCCTGAACAACGATTTAGCCCATGTAATTATCATAATGGAGGCAACATAAGGTAATGTCTGATTAGGAATTCAATTATCACTTGACGGGTGTCACTAAACCATTCAATTACTTTCCCTCTTTCCCCGTATTGGTGAAAGAGACCAAACCTCCCCCACAAATGTTGGTGCATTACGTCCAACTGTAATCAAGAGAAAATATCACATTCAAAAAGGTCAATAGAATCGAACCGGAGGATAACAGGTGAGTAAAATGCAGTACAAATTAGGAACATTGCAAAAACTGAAACCACAGTAATACATGTAGCGCTAAAATAGCATGTCTCTGGCAGTATGAAACAAACTGCTCATTATTATCTTTGTACAAACCACTTTTTCAATCCATAATTTATGATGAATGGGCCTAAAATGTGCATGTTTCACTGGATTCTGTACTCATGAAACATTAACAGAAATAAATAAGTGTGTTCTATAATTAGTAAATAACCTACATATTTGTAGGTCATGATCAAGCTTGCACTCAGTGTCATGAAGACTAAAAAGTAAAATACACCTATCCGTGTGTTCGCGAGGCTTTACTGTGCCCAAACAGAGTCAAAATATTAGTTAATCTGTTAAGAAAATATCACTGATCAGTGCATTGCTAAAAGCACTTTCAAATAATGTATTGTGCCTGGTAGCATTTATTTTCTCTCTCTCTCTCTCTCTCTCTCTCTATATATATATATATATCGAGAAAGATAGATAGATAGACAGACAGACAAACAGATGGGGGGGTGGTCCTTGTAGCACTTGTCAGGTTGATCATAATATCAGATGGCAGTTTGATAGCTCCGTTTAGTGACTGTTTGTAGTTTAATATCCTATCATTACATGGATACATAGAATGACACGTATCACATGGATGGGAATTGAGACTAGTCTTTTAGAATTGTGATCATTTTCATTTGAACACGATCCCTCCCTCTGGGATGGCAGACGTTAAACTCAAGTCAGAAAGGTCAACTGTAACACCTTATTGTGCATGGTTCACCATGAATAAAAACATCTGTCCTCTTTTCTACCTCGGCAAACGAGCTTGTTCGTGAACTGTCATTTATCAGAACAAATGGAACATTCTCAGGCATGAATTAGTCGAGGCATTTTCCCCCCAGCCTCCTGAGACCGTGCACATGATAAACGGTTTGGATTCCGTGACGTTGGCCTACTGAGTGTAAAGTATGCCTTTGTTTCATTGGAAACTACAAACTGAAACATTTTGTGCATTTGAAGGCATCTGGCATACATCCTGCTGACACGTTAAAGCTAAGGCTCAGAGTCCAAAGCATCTTGCACAAAAATATCAAAAGTGTTTCAGTGTAACACCTTGAACATTGTGTAAACTGTGTGCAAAAAGAAGAAAGAATAATACATCATTATAACTCAGAGTCAAAAAACTTGAGAGGGCTCATTTTACATTTTAAAGCATATGTACTGTTTGGACCAGCATTGTGATGAGGTGCATTTACATATATTTACGCATGCATGACATTTTGAAGTGCCACAAAACCATTTGGCTCAACCCGGAGATTCTAGGATCAGAGGTTTAGGGGTGCGACAGTGAGGTCAATGGGTGCTACAACGACCAGGGAACGGGCAGCTGTATGTGGTGGTTGGGATGGTGGGGGTGCGAGGGGTTCATTGGGAGCTGTGCATCGACCAGTGAGTGGTGGAGTGTATGAGCACTTACCACTCCAAAATAAAAAAAGATGTGCAGGTAGTGTGCGAGTAAACCAAATCGGATCCACATTATAGATTAAGAAGTGCCATTGTAAAATATCAACAAATGGTCACCCGAGTTTCTGGGGAGGAGTGTGCACGTTTCTGGAGTAAACCAACCCTTGACACTGAGTCCAAAATTTGATACCTCTTATAATTAACTGAAGAAAAGACAAAATCATCTCGTTAATTAATAGTGATGAATATCCTGTATAGAATGAAGTCCACTGATATAAGTTAAGAGTCTTTGCGAATTGGACGGTAGATATTAAAATGGTAAAATAATAATTTGAATTCTAATACAGTGGTCCTCTCCCTGTTCTCTGTGTCTCATCAACTACACTTTCACTCTGACGTGATGATGGAAAGGTAACATACAGCTTTCCACTGGTGCTCCAAATCAGATGTGTGAGGGCTGAGGTCGATCAAACCATTCTTTAAATTAAGGGAAGGGGGAGGAAGATAAAATATTTGTGTTTTAAAAATATTACATTTCAAATTAGTACAGGGCAGCCCGGTGGTCGACTGGTTAGCGTGTCGGCATCACAGTGCAGAGGTGCAGGTTTCGATTCTGGCTCCGGCCTTCCTGTGTGGCATTTGCATCTTCTCACCATGCCTGCCTAGGATTTCTGCGGGTACCCCAGTTCCCTCCCACATTCCAAGAACATGTGTGGCATGTTAATGGAACACTCTAAATTGTCCCTAGGTGTGAGTGTGAGGACGGATGGTTGTTCGTCTATGTATGCCCTGCGATTGGCTGGCAAAGAGTTCACGATGTCCCCCGCCTACTGCCCAAAGACAGCTGGAATAGGCTCCAACATGCCCCGCCACCCTTGTGAGGATAAGAGGATCAGAAGATGGATGGAACAGAGTACTGTATGGTTTTGCCACCCCTAAAAATGGGCTAGATGGGCCTCTGTGCTCAACCTTAGTGTGTGAAAATCTTGTAAATATCCATATGGCCTGTGAAGTAAACCATTTGCACACAAACAAGATTCAGACAACACATGCATTGTATGTTTGTGAGTGTAATTAATCCATAATGTGTTAATGAATTTGCTAAATAGCATTCAGCTCAGCAGCAGGTGCCTAAGTGGTGACATGAGAAGCGACTTGTCAGATTTCATATCACTGAGGTGATTTCACACAGACTTCTGCTACAGTTGGCCCTCTGACTAATAATAACTTCACTACCTACTGGGTGCAGTTTAAAGGGGGTCCTACACCTTATCTTACTAATTTTCCATTGGCCTAGAGCAGGGGTAGGGAACTCCGGTTCCTCGAGAGCCATATCCTGCCTGTTTTAGGTCCCTCCCTACTCCAACACACCAAATTTAAGGTGTTCAGGCCTCGACAGAGCTTGCTGATGAGCTGACCATTTGAATCAGGTGTCTTGGAGGAAGGAAGGACCTAAAACAGGCAGGATAGGGCTCTCGAGGAACCGGAGTTCCCTACCCCTGGCTTAGTAGGTTACTGGAGAAGGGATCCTGGGGCTCAACTGAAGCAGCATTTTTGACAGCGCCTGTGATTAAGAACACCTGGATTCGACACTAAATGGCAGATTGAGCAATCATGGTCAATCAATGATGGCGGAGAGGTGGATCCGAAAAATAAAAAAGTTAATCCATTACATCCCCTAACCCCACTGCAACGAGTGGGGGCTTCATAAGGACTACATGAGTCTGCTATTTCTCCAAACGCAACAATGTCCTACCGCTTGCTGTGAGCTGGAAACTGCTGGAAACAAACTGGAGTTTTTTTTTTTTTCTAGATGTGTGAGGGCTGAGGTCGATCAAACCATTCTTTAAATTAAGGGAAGGGGGAGGAAGATAAAATATTTGTGTTTTAAAAATATTACATTTCAAATTAGTACAGGGCAGCCCGGTGGTCGACTGGTTAGCGTGTCGGCATCACAGTGCAGAGGTGCAGGTTTCGATTCTGGCTCCGGCCTTCCTGTGTGGCATTTGCATCTTCTCACCATGCCTGCCTAGGATTTCTGCGGGTACCCCAGTTCCCTCCCACATTCCAAGAACATGTGTGGCATGTTAATGGAACACTCTAAATTGTCCCTAGGTGTGAGTGTGAGGACGGATGGTTGTTCGTCTATGTATGCCCTGCGATTGGCTGGCAAAGAGTTCACGATGTCCCCCGCCTACTGCCCAAAGACAGCTGGAATAGGCTCCAACATGCCCCGCCACCCTTGTGAGGATAAGAGGATCAGAAGATGGATGGAACAGAGTACTGTATGGTTTTGCCACCCCTAAAAATGGGCTAGATGGGCCTCTGTGCTCAACCTTAGTGTGTGAAAATCTTGTAAATATCCATATGGCCTGTGAAGTAAACCATTTGCACACAAACAAGATTCAGACAACACATGCATTGTATGTTTGTGAGTGTAATTAATCCATAATGTGTTAATGAATTTGCTAAATAGCATTCAGCTCAGCAGCAGGTGCCTAAGTGGTGACATGAGAAGCGACTTGTCAGATTTCATATCACTGAGGTGATTTCACACAGACTTCTGCTACAGTTGGCCCTCTGACTAATAATAACTTCACTACCTACTGGGTGCAGTTTAAAGGGGGTCCTACACCTTATCTTACTAATTTTCCATTGGCCTAGAGCAGGGGTAGGGAACTCCGGTTCCTCGAGAGCCATATCCTGCCTGTTTTAGGTCC
>NW_017805824.1:5843482-5879756 GCF_001891065.2 Hippocampus comes
CCTATCCCAGCTGTCTTTGGGCAGTAGGCGGGGGACACCCTGAACCAGTTGCCAGCCAATTGCAGGGTACATAGACGAACAACTCACGCACACACTCACACCTAGGGACAATTATGAGTGTTCAATCTGCCTGCCACCCATGTTTTTGGAATGAGGGAGGAAACCCACACAGGCACGAAATCGAACCCTGTACCTCTGCACTGTGAGGCCACGTGCATATATGTATATATATATATATAAAAAAAAATATATATATATATAAAGAGAGAGAGAATGGTTGTTTGTCTATGTGTGCCCTGCAATCGACTGGCAACCAGTTCAAGATGTACCCGAAGACAGCTTGTGAGGACATACGGATCAAAAAAAAATGAATGGATGGATGGATGGATAGATTCAATTTTAAGAGAATTTTGGATTGACTCTATTTGCTGTCTTGTATTTTCTTTATGTGCAAAGGCATAACGGCATTTTCCTGTTAAAATCTAAATAGATGGGAACAGTATGAAAAAAGCATATATCCAAGTCTACGGTTTAATAGCTGCATGTGAATAAAACGCAATCATCACGTGATGGACTTTTCAAAAACATTGCAGGTCAACTGAACAAGACACATTTTATCGACCAGTGTTTCTTGCTGTGTGTTTGCTATGTCGAAAAGCTGTGTTTAGGTAGTAGTGCAGAGTGTTTGTGATTCCAGGCAGATAAAATGAGCCCTTGCCAGCGGGAGACCTCATTCCATCTCATTCTCTCCCAGAGCCCTGTCCCTCTGCAGCCTCCAATGCTGCAGTAGCATGGCAGCCTGGCTGGGGAGCAAACAAGCCACATGTACCATGCACCTGTGATATTGATTAATCCAGCCACTCAGCCATTCTGTTCCAATACAATTTCTGCTTCCGTGTTTGTGCTGCAACTGTGTGCGTTTGTGAGGGCAAAAGAGGCAGGTTGAGTCTTTTAGTTATTTGCGTATTAGAGGTGCGTTCAGACATAATCCCAGAGCATGCACTGGTTCACTGAAAACATTCTGAAACTTTGAAAATTTGTCATTCGGCTATTCGGACTGCACCAAAAACAGCGCAAGGCACTTCGCGCTTCAACTGGGAATATGATGCGTTGTGAAATTAATGAGAGCGGAGCAAACTCTACCTCACCGAACACACCCCCTCTCAGAGTTGTGCATGGGTATCAGAGTAAATTTACTAATGTTAGTTAGCTTGCTTTATAATATATATTTTATATATATATATATATATATATATGCAGTTGCATATATGCTTATATTTTATATTTCATTCTGTAAAATGTTCAGTTAATTTTTAAATTTATTTTTGTGCATGCAAATACTTCGTTTTTCTACTTTCTTTCAAAATGTTGCTGCTGTAAATTGCAAATTTCTCCATTGTGAGACAAGTAAAGGTTTTCTTATCTTATATATATGCCTATGAGTTGATGCTAAAAGAAGATGATTAACAGACAAGTTGGGATGTCAGGCTGGAAAGACACTAAAATCGGAAACGAGTGAATTCTAAAAAAAATGTTAACCTACTTTGCTGTATCTGCTCAGCATGTTGCACACGAGATGTTTGGTATACTGTGCTGTGTGTTGATACACGCATAGGTTGCTTGCAGGGCACTACATAATAAGGGGTGCTATCACATCAATCATGCTGTGTATGTACTCAGCGCCATTGTACGTTGTATTTGTTATTTGAATGGCTTGGTCTATTTTGGGTGCTCTGCAAGCAAGCAAGCAAATTCCTAAACACTCATACACTGAATGGATAGTAAGCCTCTGGATAATAAGCTCTCACTTTTTGTTTTTTGTTTTTTTTTTGTTTTTCTTTTTGCTTTAACAACATTGTACAGGCTGATATTCTATCCATCCATTTTCTAATCCGGTCGTCCTCACAACGGTTGCAGGGCATGCTGGAGCCTATCCCAGCCGTCTTTGGGCAGTAGACAGGGTACACCCTGCTAAATCAAACCAGAGTACCCGGAGAAAACCCACGCAGGCACGGGGAGAACATGCAAACTCCACACAGGAAGTCCGGAGCCGGAATTGAACCCTGCATCTCTGCACTGTGAAGCATACGTGCTCAGCAGTCGACCACCGGGCCACCCAGGCTGATATTATTCATTTAATTATTATGGGTTATTTTCTGTGTTCAAAATGAAGTCTTACAAATATTGTCATTTGTAAGTGATGGATAGGGTTTGGGCACGATGAGCACAGACTTCTTCTTACTCCTTTGTAAACAGTGTTTTGTATATGAATCTATTTTTCTTGCCTTTTCATTCATCTTATTTTTATAGTGACAATCATGTTCAAATAAGAATTAATTCATTCATTCTTGCAGAGTAAAGTTACTGTTTTCAACGTCACAATGTTTCCTGTTTCTTCACTCGAAATTCACTATTTGGTTGTTGGTGCTGTGATGAATTGGACTCTAATTACATGTAAATGGGTCATGGCTCCTGTCATGCCAAATGCCAGACAAATGCCAGGTAGGGAACAGTTCTCATCACACTGCATGAGAAATGTTTTGGTTTCTAACATAAATAAAAGGATTGAAGTTCATTTCTATGCAACAATTAAACACCATAGTGTGTGTGTTAGTTTTCCCCAGTTTGATTAAAATAAATGTTTATATTAAAAGTCTAAGACAGAACACCTATCATAAAATGCAGTGTGATTGCAAACCTGAAATTAAGTGTTGTTGGTCTTGCATTATAAAATAATTTTATTGGATCTTTGACACTTATCCAAAGCAGTGGTATCCGGTGAACGTTTATCATAATTTGCATTTTTCGTTTTCATTCTATCATTCTTTGACAATTGTCCCGATGTATCTGGATAGCACTCAATGGAGAAAATGCATTGCCGTTATGTACAGATGAGAACACAAGCATGCTCGTGAGTCCAAAAAAGTTAATGTGCTACTTCAACAGAGAAAAAAGTGGTCTTGTGATGTGTGCACAGCTTATTTACCAACATAGAAATATTTACACTACAAAGTACGTTCATCTTATGAGGGAAATGGGGGGTCTCTGAGCCTTGTCTGCCCACAGTACTTCACAGGAGTGCGAGGCCACATTGGAGTGCAACAACAACTTCAACGATTTCCCAAATGCCGATCCGAGCTTCTCACCAAATTATGTTTCTTTTTGTGTTGCAGAAAACGTAACCAGCAGATGAACTATGAATGCTGAACAAAATGATCTCCTCCTTCCAGCGCCAGACAATGAGAAGTCGTAGACTAAAGGGGGCGCTGTCCAACCCCCTCTTTGTGCTACTCCTGGCCCTTCAGATCTTGGTGGTGGCCGGGCTAGTTCGTGCACAGACCTGTCCTTCTGTCTGCTCATGCAGTAACCAGTTCAGCAAAGTTATATGCACCCGCCGTAGTCTACGGGACGTGCCAGATGGTATCTCGACCAACACCCGTTACTTAAACCTCCAGGACAACCTCATACAGGTTATCAAGGTGGACAGTTTCAAACATCTGCGCCACCTGGAGATTCTGCAGCTGAGCAAGAATCACATCCGCAGCATTGAAATAGGCGCCTTTAATGGACTGACAAGCCTGAACACCTTGGAGCTCTTTGATAATCGACTCACGACAATCCCCAATGGAGCATTCGAGTATTTGTCCAAGCTAAAGGAACTGTGGCTTCGGAACAACCCCATTGAAAGTATACCATCCTATGCCTTCAACCGAGTCCCCTCCCTTCGAAGGTTGGACTTAGGTGAGCTCAAACGTCTCTCCTACATTTCAGATGGAGCCTTCAAGAACTTGAGCAATTTGCGCTATTTGAATTTGGGAATGTGCAACCTGAAGGAGATCCCGAACATCTTACCACTGGTAAGGCTGGAAGAACTGGAAATGTCTGGAAATCAGCTGACCACCGTCAAGCCTAGCTCATTTACAGGATTGGTCAACCTCCAGAAGCTGTGGATGATGCATGCCCAGATCCAAACCATTGAGAGGAATTCCTTTGATGACTTGCAGTCGTTAGTGGAGCTCAACCTCGCTCACAACAACCTTACCTTCCTTCCACATGACCTCTTCACACCCCTGCATCGTATGGAACGGGTCCACCTTCATCACAACCCTTGGAATTGCAACTGCGATATCCTGTGGCTCAGTTGGTGGCTAAAGGAGTCCGTACCCGCCAATACAAGTTGCTGCGCCCGTTGCCACACCCCTACGCTCTTTAAAGGTCGCTACATTGGAGAATTGGATCATAGCTACTTCCAATGTGATGTTCCCGTCATCGTAGAGCCACCCTCCGATTTAAATGTGACAGAGGGCATGGGGGCAGAGCTCAAATGTCGTACGAGCTCCTTGACATCCATCAGCTGGCTCACGCCCAACGGCTCCCTGGTGACACACGGGGCTTATAAAGTGCGACTGTCTGTGCTCAATGACGGCACACTTAACTTTACCAGCGTCACGATGCAAGACACCGGCACGTACACCTGTATGGTCAGCAACACGGCGGGCAACATCTCCGCCTCCGCCGTGCTCAACGTCACTTCTGTGGAAAACAGCGGGGTGACCTATTTTACGACAGTCACAGTGGAGACCATTGAGACCCCAGGTGACGATGGCCACACTCCGCTGCCCCCATTTGGTTGGGTGTCCTCCTCGACCACAAAAACCACCCCGGTTCCAACGAGGACCACGGAGAGGACTTACACCATTCCGGTTCTCGATTTGGATGGAGAGGGAGCCCTCAACGGCCTGGATGAGGTGATGAAAACAACCAAGATCATCATTGGCTGCTTTGTGGCCATCACACTTATGGCTGCTGTGCTGCTCGTTATTTTCTACAAAATGAGGAAGCAGCATAACCAACAGGATCCCGATGGCCCAGCCTCCTCTATGGAAGTCATTACCGTTGAAGAAGAGCTTGCAGGTGTTGCTGCTATTGACAGACACCTATCGCTGCCCCCACTGGAGCACTACAACCACTACAACACCTACAAGAGCACTTATCATCACCCCTCCATGCTCAGTACCATGCACAGCTCTACCACACAGGAACATTTATTGATTCAAGCCTGTTCAAAAGACAACGTACAAGAGACCCAAATCTGATCCTGCATTTCACATACGGTGAAACATGGAACATGAGCAGTTTTAGGAAAACAAAGAAAAAAAAAATACACTGCAATATGACATTAACACAGCAATGACAGTGATAAATCAACATTTGACAAAGGGACCACCATTGATACTTTATTAAGTGTCTTTACAAAAACAAAGATTATTTATTTAAAAACGATGTCTGGTGACTAAAGACAAAAACTAATTGTGATAGCTTTTTAGCTTGTTTTCCTTTCTCGTTTATCGCTCTCGCTCCATCTCGCTGTAATATGGCACGAGGAAAAGAATGGTTTGCCAAATGTGAATATGGAATGTAGGTCTTAAACTGAAACGAATACGAGGTCATTTCATTTTGGTATTTGCTCGCAGCTGTTATGTTTTTGTGTGGGTCACTGTTTCAGTGTTTACAAGCATTCATTTGCTCGTTGTTCAGCGTACGCTGTCCACATTGAGGCAGCCGTCTATACGATTCCCACCACGAGACGAGTTAATTTTCATCATTATGCTGTTCTAACCGCCATTCGGGAGACTCTTTTGATGGAAAAGCTTGTGATGATATCACAGGGAAGCCTGTGTGTCTGAAGACGAAAGCAGTCAAATTAGTGTAGGCGTTTTCCCCGTGGCGCCTAATAGCAGCCATATAGATCATCTCATTGTAATAAAATGAGTAGCACCTCCATTGACTTATTACTTAAACTCCAATTCTTAATGAGGTCCTCCTGTTCGTTTTCTCCCGTTTATCAATCTGCCCACATAATCCCTCCCCTTCTCGTTTACTCCGTGTCCTCATGGTTGTCCTTCTCGGGCTGTCGCCGCTGCTTAATTCAGGGACATTCCCCACCCCTTGCCATGTCTCATTTGTCTCGCGTTAGCCGTCGGCATGTGTCGCACGACGGCAGAATATTGCTTGAGAAAATGAAGGGCAGCATAAGGCAGCAGTCAGTAGTCTCCCTTTTAACCCAGTTATGATGTATGTCCATGCAGTGTCGCGTTACCTCGCCATCACCCTGGGGTCACACAAGCTCATGTGCTGATAGTCCATCTGTTGGTCCAGATAAAGAGGCAAATGAGGCAGCTTTGTAATGTAGTGTGACCCTGTCGGACCAATGCAGACAGGGCTAACAGACTCAGTGAAGCAGCAAGGGACCTGGCACAAAAAAGGGGAGATGGGTTACGTCTCATTAAACTGCATCAGCACTTCATTTGCAGACCAACAGTGGAAAACTGATAACCAAACAGCATTAGACTTTTTCGCCATCGGTTTGCAGAGCAAAGCAGGGCTTAAGAACTTTGCTGTGGAAGCAAACCCTGCTGCTCTGTGTCATTGTTGTCTGACAAAAAAAAAAAAAAATGGATACACTTTGATGCTGCATCATGTATAATCCAACAGAACATTGTCGAGATGCTAATTTTATTCCGTTTTTCGAAAAGGTAAAAGGGTGCACAGTGGGTCTGTCGAGCAGGGATAAACCCACAACGGTCACGAGGGGTCTTCAAACAGAAATGTAGAGGATATGAAGGAAGAGGAATCAAAAATAGATAAGGTATAAGGAGGCAAAACTAGCCATCAGACTGTCACCATGGAAACGGTGACCTTGTGCAAAAACTAAGATGTGGTAGATAATAGATATGCCTTTCACTTGTCTGTAATGGTCGTCTGTTCAACAAGCTTACTTTGATTTCCCAGGGAAGATAACACAGGACCAGCGATTATTTCTAACCATGAAATAATGTAATGGGCATTTAAAGATGGAATAATAGAATTCGAGCAACATATGACATCATCATCGCAGAGCACTCTGCAGCTTCATGTTTTTAAATGAAATAAAGTGAGGCCTGATTTGAAAATGTGACCGCTTTATACTTACGGCTGCCCTTCCTTTCTTGCTTTTAAATTCAGTAAGGGCTGCAACCATATAGCTTATAGGAGGAATATAATAAAGGCCCATCGCTCAAAAACTCATCTGCGTCTAATCAGTTAGTCACACGCATTTTTTTTCATTCGTTCTCAGTAACACATTTGATGGAAGCAAAATATACATTAGGAGACCAATGTGTGGGTGCACACTGCAGAAATGGATTACAAATGTCCGCCTTTCTGCTGGCGTTATGAAAGATGAGGGCATCAATAATAACCTGAAATGTGTGAACCATTCTTTCCCTTTTCCGGTTTTCTGTTTTGGTGCTCAGTTTCTTTTCACTGCTGTTGGTGACTTTTTGATTCAATGTTGACGCTGGCTATAATTAAAACAGTTGGGATTTTGTATTCGTATGTATTTGAGAATGAAGGGTTGAGATTTTTTCTAATTTTTCAGATTTAATGGATTTTTTTTTTTTTTTTTTGCTGCATTGGTAGTATTATTACGTACGTGAGCAAACTGTCCCGATGTGGAGGCTTGTTTTGGGACAAAACTAAGACTGCTGTGTCTGAGTGTTGGACATGAAATACCAGCAGTGTGAGCTTGATTTTTGTGCAAAACCCGAGCCAAGGTGATACAATTCGTCTGAGTTATTCTGCCAACTGTGTACGTCTGGAGAGGGTTACTGGATGTAGGAATACATTCTCTCTCATTTTTGGAGAGAACAACCGTCAAATTGTTATGTTTCTACAAAAAAAAAAAAAAAAAAAAAGAATAAATAATATTTTCAAAAAGGTATTGCAAAAAAATATTAAGCTCATAATTTTACATGTGCTTCAATTGTTTAAAAAATGTTGAAGAAAAAATAAGGGTGGGGGATGGTTGAGGGAATGGGAGCAGCAAGAGACTGTGCTTGTAATAAGTTCAGCTAATTTCTCTGCAGATCATGTCCACCTATTGATACCTGAGATTGTAGTTCATACTGTACATGAATATGAATAAAATGCTTTTTTTTTTTCCTAATGGCTTTCACGGAGCATATCATCATGATGTTGTCAGTATTTTGTTCTCTCATTTTCCGATGAACACACTGGTATAAATATTCAAGCAGAAAGAAATTGCGCAGACTGCATAATTTATGGATCTACACTTTGAAGAGACATGCTATAGCTTTTACAATTATATCACGATGAGCTTTCTCTGCGAGGCAAAGGCAGTGATATTTCTCTTGTCGCATACTGGTAGACGTTTAATCCTCTAGGAATCTCTACCGTGGAAATTTGATTCTATAGCAAATCACAGCTGGATACGAAACAGAACAAATAAGTTCTTACATTTGCTTTTAATGTGCTCCTAAGATTGGTAATAAAACAGAATAAAGCTACACACAAGTGCTTGAATGCACTGGAAGATTGTGAATGTTCTGATTTCCTCCACGGTTAGCAATGCAAACTACAATAAACAAGAATCAACATACATCAATAAGAGGAGTGGAGACCAACAGAAAGAAGCTGGACAGCTAGGTTAGTGTGTACTTGTTGATATTGGCAAAATGACTTGCAAATGTTTACATAGCAAGATATTGGAAGGTACCTTCCTCTGAAATCACATCTGTTCTTTTACAATCATCACTTATTTTAGACCTTCACGCAATGTCACTCAAGATTTCAATCGTGTATGAATCAATAAAATGGAGTATAAAAAAATTAATTTATTTTGTTGAACCTGTTGTCATGGGACTTAATGAGTGCCACCGCTCAGCAGATTCAAATTCAATCAATGAGCAAAATATGCTGCTCAGTTTGGACTGTTGAGCTTTTAAAATAAGCCTCGCTAATGGTATTTAAGCATTCTATCAGATGGCTCTGATGTCATCCCCATGCTGGAACAGTGCCTAGGAGGGGGATAATTATAATTACGCTCATGCGTTTTTGGGAGATTTTCTATTCATTTCTGATATTGGCATTCTTCAGCAGCCACACACAATTTTCATGGGAACTGTCATTCTTAGTTTCACTCATAATTTTGAGTCATTTGATGCAATTGCAAATATACCGACTGATAGGTTCAGCCCTCTTAAAGAGTGGCCATTCGTTGCTTCTAACAGAATGCTGCTTTGTAGTCACTGGAGTGCTACCACATTCAAAAAAGGGAAATAAATGCAGCAAAAACAAACAAAAAAGATGAAAAAAAAAAAAAATTTTGTAGTCACTGGAGCGCTACCACATTCAAGATAGTGGAAATAAATGCAGCAAAAACAAACAAAAAAAGATGAAAAAAAAACACATGGTATTTCGTTGTTCTTGTAAATGTCTCCTTTAAGAAGATCTCTGCTCAGAGGAGGCTCGTTCGAAGAGTAGACTGCCAGGTTGAACGGATCATCAGCAAGCTGTGAAACAGATGGTTTGCCACGTGACAGTTGTCCATAATCAAGGTTCTAATAACACCTGTGACACATGAAAGGTGGCTAGAAAGATGGGAACATGCTCATCTTGAAATGTGGAGACTAATTTTAATTGTGTTTAATGCACACCATGTTTGCACTGAGGATTGAGAGGAAAGAAACTTCATCTGTGCTGCATGTTATACATAAAGCATATTTGACAATAAAGATGACCTTGACCTTGAAAATATCAAACCTTGGGGTTGCGATCAAATTGCGCATTTTCTAAGAAGAGTAAACGGAAGAGTGACACTTGCAATCACAATGACTCAGAAGTGATTTCTTACTGCCTTGAAATACAGTGATGCATCCGCCCCTTTTCTATACCACTTATCCTCATTTGGGTCATAGGTGAGTTTGAGACTATTCCAGCTGACTTTGGGTGAGAGGTGGCATACACTCTGGACTGGTCGCCAGCCAATCACAGGGCACCGAATCAAGCAACAAGAGAGATTGGCGACTAACCCTGTTGATTAAAGGTGGTAGGTAGCAAGAAATGATTGCAGGTCATTTTGTGAATGGGAATGACCGAGAATCAAAGCATGAGAGTCAGCTGTGTCAAGCACTACATTATTAAGTGCCCTCTAATTACATTTTTCGTTGGCACATTTAGGAGAGAATTTTTAATTCTGCTTTCACCACACGCATTGCTAATTTCTTCTTGGATGACATGAATAAAGCAGTAATGCATGAGGTCATATCAGAACATTGTTTTTTCAACAACAAACTCTGTACTAAGCCATCCGCAGTGGCTTAATTACTTGGAGTGAGTGGAGCGCAGTTCTCGCAATTTCACAGTCATCATCTTAATTCTTCATGAATTCTCATCTTCACTTGACCACGTCATGTTTTCAACTGAAGTGGTTAGCAAAAGACGTCGGCTTTAATGTTTTTGACGATTCAAGCGTAGACCTCAACAGTGCTGGTGGCTCGGTTGCCAAAGGCACAAATGCAATTCCTTCATGTTGGTTGCACTTGATGTAACACTTCTCTCATCCACAAACAATTCCATAAGGGGAAAATGTTTTTATAGCGTGCTTTTAAATGCTCAGTTTTTCAAGACCTTATTGTAATCGTGGCTCATCACACCAGGTTCTTGATGGATGGCTGCAAACTGTCAGAGGCCGGATTATTTATTTACTTATTTTTACATGGCAGTAATGAGTATCAGGTCAGGAGAAAGAGCACATAACAGCTAACGTAAGCTGTACTAGTGACATGATAACAATGTACTGTACGGTCAAAAACGTGAGTGTTTGGGAATTACTTGGATTTCTGCATAAATTAGTAAGATTTGACTGTGTCAAATGTGAATCGATCGTCGTGTTGTCATTATCTCGTTATCTGTCTGTTTGCTGTGTTGCAGTTTTGTTTCCTCAATAGCTTGGGTTGTGTGTGTGTGTGTGTGTTTTTATGTTTTTTTATGTCTGTGTAGACTGTCAGATATACAGTACTTGTTTTTGGAAATTTCAGCAGTGTGCTGTACTTGGACATTGTCGGGTATTTTGCAAAGCTACCCAAATGTTGATCTGAATTTTCAAGTTCTAACGACAGTCATTGTTCTTTCTTCGGTTTGTCATTCGTTTTGAATGTGTGACACACCTAAAAGATGCATTTTTTTCCATAAATGTAGTACTTTTGCTCCTCTTAATAAATATGATTTGAACCGGCAGCATAGAGGAATACAATCGCGAGTAACATGTCTGCCACACAGCTGAGTCAGGTGGTTGAAACTCAGACACCCCTGTGTGAAGTTTGCATGTTCTCAGTGAGCTTGCGGGAGTTTCTCCCACATTCTAGAAAATTGCACGCTCAGTTCATTCAAGACCCCAAACAAGTCTGGGAACGAGCAGAGAACCAAGCATGTTCTTGCTGTCATTTTAGCTTCACCAGCTGACTGCTGCGTTTGCCGCCACGGCGATGGCGCTTCAGAAAGCGCCTGAACACGGAGGAGATCAGCCGGTATGTCAGCCAGCGACAGAGAAAACGTCTTCCCACCACCATGCTCAAAGGCACCCGAAATGTTCATGTTTTGTTGAAAATTCCATTAAGACTGGCAATCAGAAGCAAGCAGAGACTCAGTCAGTATAGCAACAAGCACTGTGAACAGAAAATAGAGCCGATGCAGCAGGAGGGTCGCCACGCAGACTGGCTCACTGTCCGCCAAATTGTACTCCCTTGATTTGACTGTTGCCAGGATTAATAGGCGGGGAATTCATATATGTATGTAGATATCAAATGCAAAAAGTAAATCAGAATGGCTCACGTTGTTACTGGCTGGTCCTCACTTGCAAGATTAACTTGTCATCCTGTGTCATCGTCACCCGCTTGCTTCATCACCAGCCCGGGGCTTTGGGGGGGGGCTTTTTTTGGCCCTCTTGGAGCCATGCCAGCATTTATGGGTTCAACCGTTTTCAACCAAGGACTGCATAAATAACTCCTTTCAAAGATTCTACTCACCCTAATATGTTTACATTCTTCACGGTTCATTCTTCTTCATTTCCTTTCTCTGCCAACACATTTCGACTCGTGAGGCTGTCTCGCGACGGACAGGCGTGTATCACAAAGCGCAAGAGAGAAATAGAACAAAAGAGGGTACAATGGGCTCATGTGAAGTCCAGGTACAACATCAAAAGTCCCATCTAGAGGCTGAAATTGAGAAGTGCTGGGACTCCGTACTGCTGCCTACTTAAAGCACTGATTGGAGGTACTTTTAGAGCTGTTTGGTGCGAGGAAGGTTTCACATCAGGATTTCTGAGAACACAAAACTCACAATTGGCATGTGCTTTTCGTCAGCTTTGCTAACACCTCCAATCTCGTCACATTAATTGGAGTCTATGTTGGCTGACACCTGACGCCAATTAGATCTTTGGGTGATCATCAGCCTTGGGATTCACTTTTTTTTTTCCACCTTGTTCTCTGAATGTTAATGTGTCTATTAAAGTCGTGAAAAAAATGTAATCATTTGTGTAGTATCACTTTACACACACCGTCTACAATTGTGACTTACGTAGATGTAGAACAAATCACATTTTCGGACCAATTTCTACAGAAAATTAGGTAAATCCAATGTGTTTACAAACTGTACCTGTTTTTTTGCAAATTTAGATACCCCTTGTACAGGTGAGGATTCAAAGTAACCTGTCTAACAGCATTTACATTCAAATGTATTCATCAATTTTCTATGCCACCCACTTTTTTTTCTTGAAGTCTGATCTGCATTAATGTCTCATCTTGCTTATTTGCATTCGTGTAGGACTAAGGAAATATGAAAGAAAAATCATTTTACTAAAAATTAAAGGACTTGGACTCTAAAATTATGTTGACAGAATAGTTTTCTTTCTTTCCGTTTTGTGTGCAATAATCTTGGTGGCAACAGTGATGTTTCACAGATTTTTTTTTTAACCACATGGCATTAAATTATCTTGAGGCTTGAGTTTCATTGTCATGATGTATTAATTTAGTAGTTGTTGTACACTTTTAATGCTAGCTCTGCTTTATGGGAATGGTTAAGTAAAATCTGTTGGGATTAGGAGTCCTATGAATACATTGTTGTGATTTTTATGTTTTTATCCTTATACGAATGAAGGTGCTTAAATCTTAAGTGTCACACTTTGCTCTCTATTAAAGAAAATATGATTATAATGTAATTGAGGGCAGACAAGCCATGCGATGCCATTGATGGAGAAAGTGAGGTGGACCACCTTTTCACATCAGGATTTATTCAATTGTGTGTTTCATTAAAAAGAACAGAAAAACAGCTCCAGAGAATAGATCCACTAACATCAACAGAGCTCCAGAAATTATTATTACTCTCAGTTTTTTTTTTTTTGCTTTAAAGTTATATTGCTGAGCAATATAGTACCATATTCCTATTCCTTTAATTCATATTTCTCAAGTTGACATTCTTACACCATTTAAAACTAATTCAGGAATATATACTCAACATCAATGGCTCCTCAGAACTTGAGTCGTTTTTTTTCACTGAATAGTTATTTTTACTGAGGTTACTATTTGGAGGACGACTTTTGACTTTTACTTGAGTCCCATTATTCGCAAGTATCAGTCTTCCAACTTGTGTCCAATTTTTGGCCTGCTGAGGACATGCCTATGCACGATTTCGAGTCTTGAATTAACTGAGCACGCATGTGTTTGGAACGTGAGAGGAAGCCGGAATACCTAAAGAAAACCCACACAAGCACGGGGAGCACATGCAAACTCCACACAGGAAGGCCACAGCCTTGAGCCTCAGAACTGTGAGGTAGACATGCCAACCACTGAATATGTGTGTGTGTCAGATTTTATTGAAATTGAAATGCCGAAGCTAAGAGCTCAACACATTCAGTCATAAACCAATCTTTGTCGCTGCTGAGCGCTGCTCTAATGCTCAAGGGCAGAACACACTTAACTATAAACAGCCAAGTACAAGAGACCAATGTAGAGGTACCGTACAGTTACATAATATATACACATCGCATGTCGCTTTGACACGTCTGCAATATGGACTGAATGGACACAACAGTTTCGGAAAGTCGTTCTTCTAGATGGTGCTTGATAACAAAACGCTGATGTCAGCCAATGCCCTTTAGGCGAGAGGAGGACACTGTTTTACTTCCTTAGCGATGGCCTGTGCGGTCGGTAAACAAGAAACACAAACAGTTCTGATCATGTCAACTAACATGATGAAAAAATAAAATGTAACATCAACTCTATGATATAATTTCATCATTTAATGAACCAATATTTCCAGTATTTTTGATCAAAAATGTCATTGTCAGAGCCCGAGCAGTGACACATGCTTTGTGCATCTCCCTCACAGCCAGAGATCCCCGGTTTGAATCTCAGCCAGGTTTCTTCTTGGTGGGGATTGCATGTTCCCCCGAGGTTTGGATATCGCCGGCTTCCTACCACATACCACAAACATCCATGGAAGATAACTGAAGACTTTTCATTTCCCATCAGTGTGAATGTGAGTGTTAACGGATGACTGCTCAGCTCAAAATCAGGAAAGATGCGCTCCAGCTCACATGTGGCCTGGACAGCATTCACCCTGTTTTGTAGAACAAAATATGACAACCCCCAACTTGTCCCTGCAAAGTTAAAAACACAAAAAATTTTGAAACGTCTGTAAAAATTAGAACACAAATCGAGAAAAATGTGTGTCTAAAGACCTCACAGGATAAATGTTCCATCTACTGTGGCTTTGCTAAATGGTGCACGCAAAATGGATGACCTTTTTTTCTTTTTCTTGGATAAAGAACCATCAGGAAAGTGAAGCCAAATACATTGCATATAAAAAGGAAATTATTCCATGTTGGCAAAGTCTTAAGAAGACAAGTTGTGTCAATCTACTGCATACACCGCTTGGAGGAGTGTAACTCTGCTGCAGCGATAGCCCCTGTGAGCTCCAATGCACCAGGAGTGTCTTTTGCTAAACAGGTGGCTACCTGCATTGGCAGCCTTGCTTGGCAGTGGGAGCAGTCGCCTCTGCCCTTTTCTTTGCTTTGATGAGCTGGCAGGCAAGGAGCTGCAACACCAGCAACAGTTTAGCCTCTCGGTTGAGCACCGGTTTAGCAAGCAATGATCACCAGATTATCTTGGTTATTTCTGTCATCATGACAGCAAAGCCTGAATGAATTATCGATCGGCACTACTGCACTTGCATGCATGATGAATGCAAGACCATTCGCACAGTAAAAATGGATCACGGCATCATATGGAAGATTAGAGAGAGAATGGTTGAAACTGTGAACAGCTCCAATCAAATTCTCTTTGCATTCGGACAAAAAAAAAAAAAATGGTTCTCTCTACTCGCTAGAAAAGTAGGCTACTTCACTTGATGATGCTTTTGCATGTCAGTCACTTCTGTTCCTTGGGACTACTGAAATGAAGTGAAGGGGATGGTACAGTATATAATCCTCATGATATCAATCCAAAATTAAGAGTTGTTACACAGTCTCCTGGATTCTATTATAATAAAAATTCTGTAATAACAATCTGCACTTGTGTTGAATTTCACACATTCTAAATGAGATCATCCAAATGAGAATTTTTTTTTTTTTTCTAATAAAAATTCTGTAATAACAATCTGCACTTTTGTTGAATTTCACACATTCTAAATGAGATCATCCGAATGAGAATTTTTTTTTTTATGAAGCCACACTGATTCTTACATCATGATCAATCAATCAATCACGTTTTATTTACATCGCACTTTTCATACACAGAAATGCACCTCAAAGTGGTGTGTAATAAAAAAACCCAAAATACAACGACCTTCCCTTTCCCTCCTAACATACACAGAATCTGATCAACTGTTGGCATTACATTATACATGCAGTTCAATTTATGTTGTGAGTTAATAAATGAATAACATCGAAAAAGGAATGGGTAAAGAGTATCTATTTTTCTTTCTTGCCAGCCAGGGATTGTTATGCTGTTCTTTTTCAAGTGTGAGGATGTCACGGGAGCATTTCTCAGATGCGAATGAGTACTGGATGTGAATGCCTTTTGCAAAACACAGACAGACTGAGGACAAAGAATTTGAGTGTGTGAGTCCCTCACAGAAAGCTCAGCTCAGGGGGTTCTGCTTTATACTTGTCCTGTTTGTTCACTTTGTTTGTTTTGACAAAAACCTTGATAAATTATTGAGATTATTTTGTTGTTTCTATTTATTTTTCAAGTTATTGTTTTTAGGTTCAAATTGATTTGAGTCACATACAGTCCTAATGGTCGACGAATACGATAATTGTTTTGTTGTTGGTAGTTTCAAGTTTGATGAAAATATTTTAAGATTTTTCTGTTTGGCCCCTGAGGATTGCCATCTTATTGTAGTCATGGGGGGGTTCATGTTTCAGTGAGCCTCAAAGTACAACGTGGCCAACGTGGCAGCAGTCGGCACATCAGGCTTTGCCATTTGTTTGCTTTTGCGACTTCCATCCCCTGTCTTCTGCACTGATTTGCTAGCTCACAGCCAATCAGTGCTCATGATCAATCATTTCAGACAATGTTGCCTATTCATATTTAATTGGTAAATGGGATTTCACTTGTTTAGCGCTTTTCTACCTTAGGCAATCACACTGCTTGAACACTGTTTCCTCATTCACCGACTGATAAAGCAGAATCAGGAGCAACTGGCAACTGGGGGGGGGGGCAGTATGTTGCTCAAGGGCACTTCAACATGGTCACAATTGCCGGAGATCGAACCCCCAACCTCTGGGTTGGGAGACAACCACTCTACTGTACGCCTGAGCTATGCCTATCCCTGGTGAAAATGGATCGGTGACAGCTGACTCATGCGGATGGTGCAAGACACGTGGCGGACGTGCCCTGATGGCCGACCCTGAATTTGCTGTGTTCAGACTTCTCTAACTATACCAGGGTTGTCTTCGGGTGGGACATCCAAGGTGGGCATGTCTTAAAAGTGCAATTTATTTCTTGGTGTTGGACAATGCTAACAACCCAATCTCATGAAGAATCAATAACAACAACAACAACTGCAAAATGGCCTCAAATGATTTGTATGTCCGATGCCCCCTTCACATTTCCGTTGTCCCCTCATGTAGGCCTGCCTGGAACCAGCCCCGAACTCCAAAGTCATAACCAGAAAACAACAGAAAACAACAGTGACATAAATATGATGTGTCATAATCTTTGGAACATCCTTTGCATTTTCGCTGATTCCAGTATTTTGTGGTAAAGAGCAGGAAAGGTAATCTATAAAATCAGCTGGCACCCGCACAAAAGGTAATGTCGCGTGGAATGGTAATATGATTCATTTAGCGTGAATTCCTTCATTTTAAGTAGTGCCACAGCAGGTGGGATGATGAACAGAGGATTAAGGAAGACAAGATTAAATAAAGCCTCATTGGAAGTTGTTCAGTGAAAAGCAGGATTCATCTTTGCAGTGGTGCTGGGCTGTTAAAAAACATAAATTGGCAGAGACAGCTTTTTAGCTTAATCTGCTGTCGCTTCTAATGTCATCTGAGATCTGACTTAAAACCTTGACACGACCTACGTTACAGTGTATAGTTGGGAGAGAAATACTAAACCAAAAAGAAAAAAAAAGACTGTATAGAACATTGTTTTTATGTGAATATGACTATTCTGATTCAGAAATGAGCTGTTGCCTAGCAACACCTGCTGTGAGTGGAGAAAGACAGAGGGAGAACAGCTGTTGGACATATAAGTGAATGGAAAGAATCCATACAACATCAAGCAAACTATATTTCTTCTTACAAAAAGAAATGTTTTTACACAGCTGACAACACTGGTTCCGTTCCAGAGAATGATAAAGAAGAATGTCAACTGAAGTGCATGAAAAGTACTGTGAAGTCTGGATGTGCATTAGTTAGCAATCCTGAGGGCAATTTCATCATGTTTGCATGCGCTAAGAGTCGACAAAATTTCTTACAGCAGCCATCAGATTAAGCAATGTGTCAAGCAAGCTGGTCGACCTGTTAAAGGGCCAAGGGACATAATGAAGCATTTTCATAAATCTTCTAGTCTATGACTAGAAAAATTATACATATTTTTTTCCAAAATGATCGGCAGTGCATTTCAGACCTCAATCTTCAGTGAGAAACGAAGTGATCTCTGCTATCACATTACAAAGAATATAGAAAATGCAATATAAGCACAGCCACCCTTGACAAAATATTAACTCATGCGTTTCAGCTGTATGTCACGCCCCAATTTTTTTTTTTCTTTTGAGGGGAGGGGTGGCAGTGGGTCGGCAATGGTGGCGGTGGTGTGAATGTGTGTTTGTGAGTGTGTGTGTGTGTATATATCCATCCATCCATTTTCCGAACCGCTTGATCCTCACTAGGGTCGCGGGGGGTGCTGGAGCCTATCCCAGCTCACTTCGGGCAGTAGGCGGGGGACACCCTGAATCGGTTGCCAGCCAATCGCAGGGCACACAGAGACGAACAACCATCCACGCTCACATTCACACCTAGGGACAACTTAGAGTGTTCAATCAGCCTACTATGCATGTTTTTGGAATGTGGGAGGAAACCGGAGTACCCGGAGAAAACCCACGCAGGCCCGGGGAGAACATGGTGTTGGGGTTTGGACATTCGCGCATGACATACAAGGGATGCCCAGGCCGAACTGACGTCTTTCATGGCCCCCCAAGTTTTTTGTGACGGGGGTGCATGTGTAATTTAGTACGATATGTCGTGTCAAGGTCTGAGCGTTCCCTCCTATTAGTCAGATGTCACAGATTGCAATGCATCCCCTTATGCTAAATGGGCCCTCTCTACGATGAATGAGGCCCTACACACAGTGCATGATCTGGGTGCAGGGAGGGGATGGCTCTAAATATAAGTTTGTATAGTATTACAGAGAGACACCAGCATTTCCTGTGTTTGGGATGGATACCATAATAGCGGTTATTCACAAATGGTAAATAAAGTGCAAGTATATACGCGTTTCCGTCACAGGTTCCAGAATGGCCTGGCCCCACTCTGCCCCATATCCAGTTTCATTTTTTTGAAACAAATCACACAACAAAATTTGAGTCCAATCTGACTCTCTTATCCTAAATAAAGATCTGAAAATGCAAATTGCTTGAGATGCAAATGTGTAGTGACAGACAATGTTAAATTTTTTTGTGCTCATGCGCACCTGCACACCTCTTATGAGTCCACCATTATGTAGCGCTTTATCCACACCGTCTGGTACTCAAAGCACTTCAGTTACACACATCCACAGCCGTACAGGCTGCTGCCATGCAAGGCACTTCCAGGCCCACTGGGAGCAAAACAGGGTTCAGTGTCAAGGACGCGTCAACCATGGACAATCAGAGCGGGGTTCAAACCCGCCATCGCTCATTTGCTGGACGACCTGCTCTCTCAACTGAGCTACAGCCGTCCACTAATAAAGCAAGAAATATAGTTAACACTTATCTCAACCAGTCCTACACCAAAATATCATTAGGATTAGTTCCCAATCAATATTTATGTCATAACATGACCAAACATAGGACTTACAGTATATAAAATACATCATGGTCAGCAGGGATGATGATTATTTATAGATTATAAAATGCATCACCTTCTTTTCTCCTTTGAGCAAGTAAGTTAAATAAGTGTGTAGTCAGAGCTAGCAAGCTGTACCTCTCGTACATGCTGCAGTGGAAGTGCTGAATAAATCACTTTCCAGGTTGAAACTAGCCAGCCAGCATCAGTGTTGGCCGACCTATCCTCACAATGTCGATTTTTATTGAAACATCCCCCATGAAAATGAATTTGAAAACGTCCACATTCGTCCTCCTCCGTCACACACTGTGGAAATCGTAAGAGTATTTAATTAGTGGACGGGAAAATGCTGACATCACTGGACTAAGCGTTTGAGGGGGCCAAGTTTAGTTCATCTAAAATCTGATTGGTTACGAAATAACAGCAATTGCTTGATAGCATGTGTCATGGGCCAATACCCGTAGCACTGAATGCCCTGAGCAGATTGCAATGACCTGACAAGAAATAGAAGACAAAATCCGATTGGTCAAAAATGTCTAACATTCATACTCAGCCTACTTGAAGCTGGCCAGCCAAGACACACGCCATAAATGAAGATAATAGACTGTTGCAAATGAATTAATATAATTTCATGTCATTTCCAAATATAGGTCAATGCTTGTGATAGTTTTTAGGCCAGCAGACAAGGCCCTGACTGCACCCCACTGCTAAAATATCTACAGTACATCTATCGATGTATTGTATATCAACTTCTGCCTATATATCACACGTATTGTATAACCTGACAGATAAACCAATGAGACGATCACGGTTCCTTCTGCACTGTCAACATTTTTCAGACTGATCAATTGGCACTTTATCCGGACTATTCAGACAGCACTGGAATTACCTGTATTTTATTCCATATTCAAAAGTCTTATATTATAAATTCGGTTTAACATTTCTATCTGTCTATCTATCTATCTATCTATCTATCTATCTATCTATCTATCTATCTATCTATCTATCTATCTATCTATCTATCTATCTAAATCACATTTGCAAAAAAAAAGAAAAAAATGTGCATCCTTTCATCCATCTCCAGTAGGTATGATGTATTTTGAATTGTTTCAGTGAATTCCACGCAAGCCCACACATATCTGTGCACGGCAAATTCGGATACCCTGCTCTATGTGAACGGGGTGGATCTTATTAGAGCGGAAATACATCACCAGGGATTGGCTGAGTGAGGATTTGTAGTCACCTTAAGATGCTTTTGTTCTTAATTACACCCTCTGCCCCCTCGACACCCTTGGCAACGTGCTTTAAAGTGTGCTGCATTAAGTAAAATGGAACATGCCACTGAGGATATACTGTACAGTGCTGCAAATCCATACTGATACCAAGATAATCCTCTACATGGGGCAGATAGAAGGAGAGTGAGTATACCGGAGAGC
This sequence comes from Hippocampus comes, assembly GCF_001891065.2. Classification (NCBI taxonomy): domain Eukaryota; kingdom Metazoa; phylum Chordata; class Actinopteri; order Syngnathiformes; family Syngnathidae; genus Hippocampus; species Hippocampus comes. The sequence goes on from NW_017805824.1 coordinate 5,864,306, forward strand.
CGCAGTAACGGAGGAGGAGGAGAGTGGGATCAGAATTCAGCATTCACCTCCAGAACTTGAAGTAAGCACTTTCCTTGCTTTAGATTCTGGAGTCGTGCCGAATTCTAGCCAAAGACCGTCTCACCTATTAAAGGGATTACATGCCTTGACATTTTGACACTTGTATTCATGAAAGAAATGACATCTCCCTCACTTCCTTAGAGGTTTTGTTCCCTGGCAAGTGAGATGCCAGCTGTGGCTTGACTAAGATCGCCAATGTACTCACAGCACTTCCCTTACATCTGGGCCAAGCCTAGAAGCAAAATATTATCTGTGCAGCCATTAAAGTTTCCCAAAATAGAATTCAGCCACGTTTCCATTACTGTATGGGGGTAACAGCTTGTAGCTTGAGTGCACTCGTTTGATTACCTCCGGAAGTTGAAATGTATTAAGGTCTCTTTGAATGTATTTATTATTTCTTTGTGGTATCTCTGAAATTTGGGAACTGGAGGACAAACGTGCTTGAAATAAAGCGGGTTGCGTTTGGCCTGGAAGATACTGCCACTTACTTAAGAGACATCGGTTATTCCGGCATTCCTGCACCCGATAGCTTGAGTAACGTGACATTTGACAGAACAACATGTTTGATTTTAGCGGACACACCAGTGATCTGCACATATTAGAGGCCTGCAAAACATGATTGGATGTCTGTGTGTCTGTAATGGATTATAGTGGATGGTGGTTCATCACTTTAATATGTTTGCATGACATAAGACGCGTGGGGGTCATGTGCTGCGCACAGTGGGACAACAAATGTAATGGCTGATATTTGGTCAACAGTTGCGATCTAGTTATTGGACGTCCCTGGCAAAGTGGTCCGCTTAAAGATTATTTGGAAGCTGATTTTCTCCCAAAAATGATGGTGAAAATAATGGAGTTGAAAACCTTCTTAGCGAAATAATTATTTCTGAGCACGCTGCTCACATCGGGGGTCATGTTGTTGGTGTAACTAAAACAATCTCGCATGCTGTTTTACTGCTGATGTGCAAAGAATTGAAATAATAAACTGTAGACAAGGATAATTGCATTTTCTTGCCAGCAGCAAGACTGGCAAGTAGGTTTGATTTATTTTCGTTCTTGTAATATTTGTTTTTGGAATGTTTGTGGCCATTAATGATTTCCCACATTCAACTATTTGTCCCCTTTAGGGCTTTATAATTAAGTGTGTCTACATTTATAGACTTGAATAGCTGTAAATGAGAGCTCATCGTCCAGAATCAAAATTTTTTTTTTTTTTGCTCTGTAATATACGACAATAATACAACTGACAATTTTCATATCATCACAGTGTCTACTTTTCTAAAGTCTCTGCTCATTATACTCCACTCTACATCGATAAGTAAAATAAAGTTGCTATAAATCACGTTGAGTTGTGCTTCTATTATTTGAATGTTCTTTATTTGCTTTTAAAAGCTCATTATGATTACTTATTCACATTGTTTGTCCCTGTTGGTTCTCCAACAAGAGCTAAACTGCGTCCATCGAGGCATCTCAGTAAATCAACATGTTCTGTTACATGCTTTATTTTCGACTGACTTCACCTATGTGCATGATAAAAAATAAGATGTCCAAATGTGTTTGTCAAACAGTCATTTACTGCTTTATTTACTGTTGTAAGAACATCATCTGTAAATATTTAACTGCAAGGAAGTAATGCATTCTTGATACTTTTATTTATTTTTTGTTGCATTACTCAGAGGTTTGTTGAAATTTATTGGATGTGGCGCAGTCCTATAAAACTAGCCACAAGACTGCGCAAAGTAGTTTTCTATTTTATTTATTGTGCTCTCTGTACCACACACATCATGAAATGGTGAGACACTGAAATGTAGCGATAAAACATTTTTACAAATAATTAATGGATTTCACCCTGAATAACTGTGGCGAATGTAAGTACAGCGGGCCCTTCTTCCAGTTTTTTTTTTATCTAGTTGGAAAAGTCATGAGTGTTTTATAACTCAGACTTCATCTGGCCTGCCATTAGCAGACACACGTTCACTTTGAGAGCCATCGTGTTGGCAGGTGATTGAAGACTTCAGTTTGCGCTGTCATGTTAAATATCTGATAATATCATAGATTTGTAATCTGTGTCTATGGTGTGATTCCATCACACAGCATTCCCACCCCCACTTGAACCTCAAAACTCACTGGCACTTTTACATCTTAAAGTGGCACAAAATATCACCACTTTAATGTAATTGCTGGTAGCCATGTATGGATTATTCAAAGTTACCTTTGGTGTGCTATAATTCCAATGGGAATGTCTTGACATTTACTGTATGTTAGACAATATGAAGTGTGATGAAAAAAATGGTTTATTCTAACAGAAACAAACATAAGGGAGCAGCTCACCTCACTGAAGGTCAAAACTAAAAATAGAATGTTTGTGCGAGCAGAAACTCTGATGAGGAGCACGAAACTGAAAGTATCCCAAATGCCCAAATGTCCAAGAGAAAACACGGAGAGTCGGTGAAGTGACTGTAATTTGTTGTTTGAAAGCCAGATGGACAGATGGTCATGACCTGACCAGCATGGGCTCCCATTTCTGAAAAAAATAACATATTGTTGTTGTTAGTGTATTCTGAATTATTGAACAGATTTCATATAATATAATATAATATAACATAATATAATATAATATAATATAATAATATGAGGGCGGCATGGTGGTCAACTGGTTAGCCCGTCAGCCTCACACCGGAGAGGTGTAGGGTTCGATTCCAGCTCTGGCCTTCCTGTGTGGTGTTTGCATGTTCTCCCCATGCCCGCGTAGGTTTTCTCCGGGTCCTCCGGTTTCCTCCCACATTCCAAAAACATGCATGGCAGGTTGATTGGGCACTCCAAATTGTCCCTATAGGTGTGAGTGAGAGCGTGAATGATTGTGCCCTGCGATTGGCTGCCCACCAGTTCTGGGTGTACCCCGCCTAGTGCCCAAAGACAGCTGGGATAGGCTCCAGCACGCCCACGACCCTTGTGAGGATAAAGCGGATAAAAAAATGGATGGATGGATGGATAATATAAAAGAACAAATTTTCAATGTCCGAGAACCAACCCTGCTTATTTGAGTGATCTAATTTCTACTGCACTAACATCGAAGTGACAATTGCATTCTGTCTCTGTTAAAACAATTTAACCACCATAACTCATAAAATGAAGTCTTACTGCTTTGTACAACACCAGAAAGTGACAAAGTGGCAATGTGATGTCAAACGCCTTTGGCAAGAAGATGAAGTTTGAAGAGCCAGCCATACCTGCTGCCTAATTAGAGCGGTGGCGAGATTACTGCTGTCAGTACAAAGGCTGTTAGTCAGTTTGCCAATGTTTTCTGTTTCATCATGAAACACCTTCAGGTCATCTGACACAGACATTTGTTGGGTTGGAAGATTAGCTGCCTGATTTTCTCTAATGTATTTATTTTGCGTCATTAGAGCCATCTGCATCCTATCAAATATGACTTTAGCATAGTAGCGTAGTCCATCCATGGACATGGATGGATGGATGGATGGATGAACAATGGGGTATAATCAATATACACATGATCACTGTACTGTTTAACTGCAAATCATTTCATCAAAGATAATGGACAATATCTCCCACGTCTACACTATAGTCAAGGCAGAGGTGGAGGACGCGAGTCATATGAATTTGACTCGAGTCGACTTATGTTGCTAATTTTGCAAGTAGCTCGACAAAGAAATTCCAAAGACTTGAATTGTCTTTGACTGGGCATTTATGATGCTTGACTCGACTTGGACTTGAATTCCATGACTTGATAAGTCATTCTGTTTACATTAGACAACCTGTTTTTTAATATCGTGTGCCTTTTGTATATGAAAAGAAAGTAGTTACAGTATACTTATTTTGTGTTATGCGTGTCACCAATCTGACAACTTTGGCAACGATGGCCACCACTATGCCTTGGCCACAGAGGCTGAGGCTGACTCGTTCAGCAGATGTCACCAAAGACAAATACAATAGGACTCAAGGATCGTCTTGATCAAACCGTGAAAACTGCAACATCCAAGGTTTAAAACTCAAACGAAAGAGGTACATTTCCGATCCGCTTATCTTGACAAGGGTCGCGGGGCGTGCTGCAGCCTATGCCAGCTGTCTTCGGGCAGTAGGCGGGGGACACCCTGAACCGGTGGCCAGCCAATCGCAGGGCACACAGAGACGAACAAACATCCGTGCTCACAATCACACCAAAGGACAGTTTTAGAGTGTTCAATCAGTTAGCCATTAATGTTTTTGGAATGTGGGAACATGCAAACTCCACACAGAAAGGCCGGAGCTGGAATTGAACCCGGTACCTCTGCACTGTGAAGTCGACGTGCTAACCACTCAACTACTGGGCCGCACACTAAACTTCATCCTCCATTTAATTGAAAACACACCATCTGTAGAGTGTCATCTTGAAACTATACCATTAAAAAAAAACAAAAGTGATGGTGATTTTAGCATAGAAATCTATACACAGACTTCACTTTACAGTACTCTTCTGGTCCTGACCACGTCCCCTTTATTTGATGTGGCAAGGCCTCCATAAACTACTTCACGTCAACTTGACTCACCTTTATAAAGTGACAACCTACAAAGTGAACAAAGTTGTCCATGTGAAAAATACGTATGTTCATAATTTTTTACACGAATGACAAAAATGGAGAAAGATATTTTTCAAAGGACAGCAATGCTTTAATATTTATACATGTTTACTCTCACTACCAGGTTTACTCTCACGTTTATGCCCACATTTAATTTCAATATTTATAATCATATTAACAGTGGCACACTCGAAATTTTGTAAAAAAACAAATCAATAAATAAATACAAATAACATACCTTCTTCTCAATATTTCATGTGTATACATTCATTTTGTAGTTGACTTGCTTGATTTTATTCCACAGTAACTTAATTGGGACTTACTTGAGACCTGAAGGTTCCGACTTGAGACTTTCTTATGACTCGCACATATGTGACTTACTCTCACCTCTGATTCATGCTCGAGATTGCTATCGACCCTTTCCCGAGCACGCTCCACTAACCAATATGAGAATAAACTGTTGAAAATGGCTGAGTGCATATTCTTGAGAGGAGTAAGCTCTGAGCCAAAGGGTGTAATTTTACATGCTTACAAGTGTGAAATTCTTGGAATTACTCAACAATGCGACAAAACAACCATGTATGTTGCTGTACACACGGTATCTCAATCTACATATTCAGATCTCAAATGACAGTCTTTCTGTGTTTCCATCAGTGTCTGCAATTGATTATACACCGTATAAAATGAGACAGCTTGTATTGTTGCAGAAAATAGCTTTAACTTGTCGAGAGTGCTTACATCAAGGCATGATTTATGTTCAGTGAGTGAGTGGTGAAAAACATGTCAAATTGACATTTTTTCCCCCTCCTCCTGTCTGCTTTGTTTGCAAAGTGATTCAGATTGTTCCGTTCACTGAGGGATGAAGAGTTTATCCATCACGGTTGACAAATATCTCCTGCACTTGATCACAACATGAAAGAATGAAGCCTCTCCAGGCTCTGTGGGGTAGGGAAACTTGGGCCAAGCGGGAAACGTTGTCTTGTCAGCACTAATTAAAGTCTTCAAAAATGCAGCTTTCCAGGAGTGCAGTGTCAATCGTTTTGAGGAGTGTCTGACAGGGTCAACGGATCTCTTATGCACTATGTGCAACTTCATGCCGCAGGCTCACAGGATGTGCCAATAGTGCGCACAGCATCACTGTTCAGAGGACTTGCTGGTGACCCCTAAATGTCACCTGACATTTCGACTGGGCTTTTTCTTCTCACCTTGTTAATATATGGAGGTTGGAATTTGTAAGGAAAAGTTAAAAACAAACCCCGTGGCTGTTTGTATAAAAGGTGACGGGGCATCAACTACTAAAGTAGTGTACAGACGAGGAACACGCGAGAACGCTCTGGTATTTTCTGACAATAGCAATGTTATGAATTGCTCATATAGCGGAGACCTTTATGATTCATTACAGAATTGTAGACCAAGTTATTATGTAGACAAAGCAACATATTTGATGTCATCACACCGATACTGTACCTGGTCACACGTTTCCAGGCAGAGATCATAGAGCTATTCCCCATAGACTAATGGAAAAAATATATATATTGGCAGTCACACCAACAAGGCTGTTTGAATAACAAACTCGGGCCCAATGGAACCATTTCTCGGGAAAACTCACAGGAAAGAGAAAAGAGACCCACAGAAAATTGCTGTAATACCTATCATGAGACACAGTATACGCATTAGGTACGCTGAAACATTGTTCTGTACACAATATACTGTACTTGTGATTCCCAAACCGCGTGCTGAGACTCACTAGTGTGCAGTGAGAGATCATTCAAACATTATTATTTATTCATTAATAAAATAGATCTTGACTCTCCTCTCTATACAAGACATACTGTATAGTGGCAGAAGGTACAATACAGTAAACAGTAAACCGGTGTTTTCCCAACCTGGGAAAACACCGAAAAACACAATTTGAAGGGGTTCACTGTCTCTTGCCCACCACTGTGCACCCAGCCATCAACAAGCGCCATTCGCCATCCTAACTCCTGACACCTTCACTAAGAAGAATTATTTATGCGATTGACCTGGGTAAACTTTTGGTTGTGACGATTATTTGAACGAGTGACTCACAGTTCCCTGCAAACAACATTGTTTACTGACAAAGCGCCTCTCCCCACTGCTGCTGCTACTGTACAACCCAGTTTGTGGGCTTACTGTTATATTTAAGTGGGTCAAAAAAAGTTTGAGAACTCAAGTTACCAAAGGCTTAAAGCGACACACAGGCAAATAGGAAGGCAAACAGCTTACCCCCCTATCTTGCTTCACTCTCTCCCACACTGGATTAAAGGGAGATAGAGAAGTTAGTCATGGAAATGGAATGATTTATTTAAGACAGGTCGCTCCAGCAGGAGTGAGCAGTCCCCGGGGACACTGTTTTCTGTGCACTGCTCTCTCTCACTCTCATTGCACACGTATTATACATATGTATGTCCTAAGGAAAGAGCTAATAAAGATGTTACGTGCCGTGATGAATGTGTCTGCGGTGTTATTACTCATACCCGTCAGACTGATTTACCGTCATCATGACTCATTTTTGTGAAGTGATGCACTGTTCATGTTTCATCTCTTTGAGCTTGTGTTGTTCATGTGTTTATAATTGAAATGCAACATCTTTATGAGGGTGCGCTGGACTGCGATTGTTTGGCAACCAGTACAGAATGGGCCCTGGACTGGGTAAAATCAGATGGGAGAGATCCATCTCATGTGCAAGTGCATTGAGAAATGGCGCTTTAGAAAATTGATGAATAAAACATTTCCTGGTATGTCGTGTGGAGAATTTTTCTATGATACTCAGCATGCCTACCTATTTTCACTTTCTAGTTTTTTTTCAACACTTGTTGCATTTTTTTAGATGTAATTACCACATTCTTGTAGACAATTATGTCTTCTTAATTTAATGGGAGTCAATATCAGGAAATGTACAAAGTATTGAACACAAATGTCAATGCCAAATATGTCCCATTTGCAGTTTCATGCCCAGTGCAAGTGTAGCGCAAAGCGCAGTTTAATTGCATGTGGGTGGAATTATCTTTCTTTTGGTAATTTCATAGACTTTGCACAGGTAGAATTGGGTGGAGCATTGCGCCTCTGCTTGCTGTCATGGGATTGAAGCAGCCAACTCCCTGCCAATCAAAACAGCTCCCTTCATTCTCATTAAAATGAGGACAGTGGAAAGCGCACACTGTAGTAAACATGTTCATATCGGTAAACTGCAAGATCTCACTTTGCGGAAGATGTCTTCAGCCACACATGTCACATGGGCAATTGGACCCTCACAAGGGTCGCGGGTGTGCTGGAGGCTATCCCAGCTGTCTTAGGGCAATAGGCGAGTTACACCCTGAATTGATTGCCAGCCAATCGCTGGACACTTATAGACGAACAACCATTTGCGCGCACACTAACACCTAGAGTGTTCCATTAACCTTCCATGCATATTTTTGGGATGTGAGAGGAAACCGGAGTACCCGGAGAACACCCACGTAGGCACGGGGAAAACATGCAAACTCCACACAGGAAGGCCAGAGCCGGAATCGAACCCTGCACCTCTGCACTGTGATGCGGATGTGCTAACCAGTCGACCATCATGCCGCCCTGGAAAAAAATCATAGCTCATGAAATTATTTTAATTGCAGTCTATTTATGGAAGGCTTTTATTTTTCTCCATTATCAGGTACTATATGACCTTTTAACTCAACCACCCACAAGTGCTGCCTTTAGCATAATTGTCGTGGTTTGTGAAATTTGCAGTCACAGATGTTAATTGGTTCATGTAGTGCATATCTCTGAGATTGTTTTGTTGCCATAAAGTCTTTGTGTTCTAGATGTATTTTTGTGTATCTCGTGTGTGTGTGTGTGTGTGTGTGTGTGTGTGTGTGTGTGTGCTTGAGTGAATTGTTTGTTTGAACGATTAAGATGACATATGTTTCTGGTGGCATGTGATATAATCTGCTGTTAATTATTGTTAATTCCATGAGTGACTTGATGACAAGATGTAATCATTCATCCATCCATCCATTTTCTGAACCGCTTTATCCTCACAAGGGAGCATGCTAGAGACTATCCCGGCTGTCTTCGGGCAGTAGTCGGGGGACACCCTGAACCGGTTGCCAAACAATCGCTGGCCACACAGAGACAAACAACCATCCACACTCCCACTCACACCTAGGGACAATTTTGAGTGTTCAATCAGCCTGCCGTGCATGTTTTTGGAATGTGGGAGGAAACTGGAGTACGTGGAGAAAACCCGCACAAGCACAGGGAGAACTTACAAACTCCACACAGAACAGAGCTGGGATCAAACCCACGACCTCTGCACTGTGAGGTCGTCGCACTAACCACTGGGTCAGCGGGCTGCACAAGATGTACTCAAACATGGGTGATGTCAAGTTTGTGCGCTGTTGCTGCTTTGGTCTGACAGAAATTATTTGATAGGGTCGTGGCATGGTGGTTACACCTCAGCACCACTGTAAACTCATGTTTATGACTTGCTTCTCTCTAATCATACTGATGAGTGGTCTCTTATGAAAGGATTCTCCTAATCTTGTGATACGTTTGTATTCACAAGAATACTTCAAACTGCTCCGTGTATAATTTGTGAATCAATGTTCTTTCAGTAGGTATCAAAGCCAAAGCTCCTGGGGTGGTTTTGATGTGGCAAAAACGAGAAAGAAATTCCTGCTTATAAACAATCAGGGAATTAGTGTGAGAAGTGTCTGCAAAAGCATCGGAGCTGATCAACACTTTTTTAAAAAATAAAAATGACAGCAAAAAACATCACTAAGTGAAAGGAGTACAAGGATGATCTCAAGTCATACCTCTGACTGACTCATACTGGCCTATTGTCAAGTCAACATTATGTAGGTTACTCTTCTTCACGGTTATCCATAATGGATGTGACAGACCTTCCAAGTGTCTGTCTGCCTGGTTTTTTTTTTTTTTGGTGCGTTCTCAGCGGAATTTGTTGGGTGGAGTAGGGATAATAACGAAATGAAAGGAAGAAATAATTGTGGGTGCCGAATGACTAAAAATTACCTCGGGAGTGACCTTGAGTAGTAGCCCATGCTGTTTGTTTCTCTACATTGGAAGAACACCAATTATCAAATTAGGTTGCGTACTTCATTTACATGAGTTCTCCCAAAAAAAAAAAAAAAAAAAAGATGGTTTGCATTTCAACACAGCAGGAAATTAAGTCCTAACGGTGTCATTGTCACTAATAGCTATTTCAACAGTGACTCTTTCTGTTTGGCTTGGTTGTTCCTTTAAATTGTTCTGGTACCACAATCAGTCCACAAAATGCTCTTAGGATGCAGACATTTTTACTGCAGTGCAAAATGGCTCATTTTCTCTTCTTTTCTTATCTTTAGTTTGTGTCACAATGCCAGAGAAAATAAGGAGTAGTTTGGATTGCTCCAACCTTGTAGCAACCTCCTTTGTCCTTGATCCTTAAGTTGTTCACATTAGGTTCTATTTTTCAGCGATGCCATCAGAAAGTCGAAGAGAACAACAGAGGGGTGAGTGAGGACAAATCACAAGATGAGAGATGCTCACTCCTCAATATCCTCATTATATTGAGACATGAATTAAAGATGTCATCAGAATGAGTCACCAATCAAATCTCTGCGGCTGAATTATTACAATCACACCATATCTCTTTATGATGAATGTTTTAAGTGGAATGAAATCAAACAAAGAAAACAAAAAAAAAACATTTCCGATCCGCTTATCTTGACAAGGGTCGCGGGGCGTGCTGGAGCCTACCCCAGCTGTCTTCAGGCAGTAGGCGGGGGACACCCTGAACCGGTTGCCAGCCAATCACAGGGCACACAGAGACGAACAACCATCCGCGCTCACACTCACACCTAGGGACAATTTAGAGTGTTTAATCAGCCTGCCATGCATGTTTTTGGAATGTGGGAGGAAACCGGAGTACCCGGAGAAAACCCACACAGGCAGGGGGAGAACATGCAAACTCCACACAGGGAGGCCGGAGCTGGAATTGAACCTGGTACCGCTGCACTGTGAGGTCGATGCGCTAACCACTGGAGCACCGGGCTGTCACTAAGGAAACATCAAAGGTTTATTGATTATTGCTCCATTACCGCAACTTGATGTACATTTTAGAGAACTGAGAGAAAAAGAGAGAGAAAAGAAAAAAGAGAAAAAAAAACCCAAACAGACGGCGCTTCAAAAGCCTTTGATTTGTTGTTGTGATGCTGAAATTCTCTTGCCAAATGTATACACATTCCATCCCCTTTCGAGTACCAGCTCACTGGCTAAAATTTAAAAAAAAAAAAAAAAAACATGATTGGCGGCACAATAATGAGTTGAAGGTGCCAACCCTTCGTCTTCTTCTGACATGTCCAACTTGAAAGGCATCAGCATTTCTACCATTGAATAGACTTCAACCAACCACCTAAAACTGCTTACCACGTCGGCCTCACATGGATGTTTTTGGGGAAACAAGTACCGGTCGTGTTTATTACCACCAACAGGATGAGTCGACGCTTCATGACCACAACAGAACGGAATCTTCAAAGGGCATTAAGAGATTCTCTTAAAAGGAGACTAGTTCCATCATTAAAATATTGTCCCTGCTCTTCTGTGCTTGTGATCTGAATGATTAATCACTCTGGTCCGGGAAAAAAAAAAAAAACTGACACGTGAAGCATTTTTTTGAAAGCAGCGAACACATGATCAGCCTCCATCCATTTGCTCTCCGGTACAGTCACAGCCCTTTTCAATGAGCCAGTGGGCAGCACTAAGAGCTCTCAAAGCTTTTCATGGTGTTTTTTATTGATTCACTTTTCCCACCAAGATTTTCTGTTTTACTATACCTCAGAGGCATCGTTTTTGTCCTTTTATTTCTTTCGTCTTTAATATTCCACCCAGAGCTTTGCTTTTCACTGTGATTCTATTCGATGAGATGGTTTTTTTTTTTTTTTTTTTTTTTTTAGTTAGCATCGCTGAATCATTTAAAATTATATATTTTTTGGAAACTAGCAGCTCACCTTTCAGGAAAATGTCATGTTGCCAATAGCAATTCGCATTTAAACAGCTGTAGCGGAGATGAATTCAAAATGGTTCACATCAATTTAATTGATGTGTCCAAGCGTCTGCCCCGCCATCGAGCTACATCGATTGCGCTCGACTAGTTTCCATAAAACATCATTTTTATGAATTATTCATTGATTTAATCGATAGAATTAACAAAATAATCTTATACTCAAAACTCTTTATACCATTGTTTTTTCGTGACCTTTGAATGTTACTTTTAATCTATTATTATTTGTTTTTGTCATTTCCATTCAGCGCTTTGTATTTATGTCAAGCACGTAACAGATCATGGCAGCGAGGTGGAGTAGATTTTTAAGACGACACAACTTGTGTGGAAAGACAATCAATTTAGCAAGAAAGGAAATTGTCTTGACAAGACGCAGGCTCTGTTAGCATTTGTAAATGCCGAGTGAAACGTAACAGCAACACGGCAATTTGTTGACGCATCTCGACCGGCATCGCAAACAGCAACAAATCCATCTGAATCCACAATAGGACAGACCAAAAGTTTGGTGCAGCCACTGATGAATCTCTTCGTGCTCAAAGAGTTCCTTATTCTTGCCTGTGCACATTTTGTGCACATATTGGTACGTATGCACAGTTTGCAAACAAGAGCATTAAGAGCATGCAGTGATATGCTGCCAGACCATGTAGACCAGCTGATATATTTGAAAAAGAATATGTAAACCTTTGTCAAAAACTTTTTTCTTGTTACAGTTGTTATTATGAAGCAAAAGGCTTTGTTTTATCTTTTAATTCAGAAAATGAACCCGTTTACTCTGATAATAAGATGAGTTAGTGCATAAAAAGCACTTGTTCTGTTGCACGTTGTTTGTGCTGTTCTTCTTACACTTTGGAATAATAAAAGCTTAGTTGGTTTTAAAATAAGATCCAACGAAAAGAATCTAGGTTTTTTTTGTGTGTGTTAATTTTATATAGGTTTACTGACAGAAAAACGATTGTTACCATATCAAAATATCATAGAGAATATTGAAGCAAAATTGCCTTTATTCTCCAGGGTTAATAAAAACGACATATCGGTTTGTGCCAAATCATGATATCGGTACGCATCATATCGATCAACAAACGTTTGGTTCCATCCCTTTTTAACATGCATAAGTTAATTGGCGAAGACATGGTCAGAAGCTTGCCGCCAACCCACAGCATGACCTTTCTCAGTTGAAATCTTGGCTCTGACCTTTCTGTGTGTAAATTTTTGTAAATGGATTTTGTTCACAAACTTCCAACTTTCATGCAAAGCCAAAATCCTGTAACATGTCTTTGAATACTAATTTACCTGCAGACAAGGTGTTTCGAGATCCCCTGTGGGCCCCTGGTAAGGAAGATGTCATGATCCCATTATCTGTCTGTTTGCTGTGTTCTTCAGTCACCTGGGTAGTGTTAATGGATGGTGAAAATTCAGGTTCTTAAGCACAGGAGAAAAAGGAGAGCGAGAGCTGGAAAATCGCCGATATGCCGCCATTTGCTAGCATCCAGTTTGTTGACCGACGTGCCTCGTTTGTATTCTGGCTCTTTCGTTTCACAGTTGCATACTTAAGTCATTTTTCGATTATCCCAAACACTTTTGGAGGAACATTGAGTGGACTGACGAGACAAAAGTTGATCTTCGTGGAAGGGGTGTGGCCCGTGACAATTAGCCAAAACAAATCAGGAAGCTCACCTCTGAATGGAGCATTTTTCAAAAATGGCGCATTAAAAAAAAAAAAAAAAAAACATTGATAGCTTTGCAGTGGCCAGGTCGTAAGCAGGACTTAAATGCAATTGGGATGTCGTGGTTTGACCATCAACTGGCAGTTCATACTGGCAAACCCTCCAATATGACTGAGCTAAAACAATTTTGCTCAGAAGAGTGAAACAAAATTCCTCCCCAGGGATGCAAATCACTCATCATCAGCAGCAGTTTTTATTAAAAGCTTGGTTTCAGTTTTGGCTGGCAAGGGTTGCACAAGTACAGAAGTTTTTCGGGTCAGGTTACCAAAAGTAGTATTTTTTTTCCCCACATAAAACAAGGTGGATTGGGATTTTCCCTTCCTTAATACATAAATAACAATTAGAGCCAACTTTTTATAATCACAGAGATTATTTTTGTTTTACTGTATTGAAATTGGCTTGATATGAAAACATTCAAGTCTGAACATGGACAAAAATGATATCTGATTTATTTTTGTAGGAAAGTGGGTCATTTTTGTTCATTACTCTATATCGTTGAGTGCAATCATGACCTTGAAATTGAAAGTTGTGAACTCTGTCAATTGCTGTCATCCACATTGCAGATAGCTGGCCCAATGCTGCAATAAATTGGGAACATTAATCCTACGCACAAAGGAACAATCAGAAAATATCAAATTAAGACTTCTACCAAAAAAAAAAAATGAACTTAAAACGCGGGTGAGTTGTATGCTGATGTTGCAAAGCATCTTCTATGTCTTATTTTAAAGTGTAGTCTTCACTCTTTATTGTGCGTGCGCACCACATATTTGTTGTTTATAATAACTCACAGCAAAAGTGGAATGCTGGTGACCTGGGGGAAGCAGCCTCTTTCAGTTCAGTGCTCCATCATCTCCAATTTCAGCAGTGGCCATGGTGTCTGGTTGACGTAGGCTATGTAAGTGTCTTCACAAACAGCTGTTTTATGCAGAGTTTTTTTCCCAAGATGCAATTAGTTGTGGGTGCCTTGCAACTCTGCTTGTGATACTGTTGGTTCAAAATACACAAAATGCTTCACTGAGCTGAGGCTACCAGAGTGTTGCTAGAATGTTAGCCTGATCTCCATTGGCCAAGTATGTAAAAAAAAAAAAAAATAAATGGACAAATGAGTGACTTGTACTTTCGCAAAATTAATTATTATGTTTTAATTTAAATATTAAAAATATTACAAAATATATTCAGACATAAACAACAGTGTACATCGTACCAAAGTGACTAAACAATATACAGTAAAGAGCGGTCTACTAGTGTTTTGTGTCCTCCGTGACAGCAGATAAATCTCAGCATCAGACCGAGGCTTGTAAAAGATGTCACCGCCGTACAAAAGTGCTACATCTGCAACGTGGACAGACCGCAGGGATTTTACTGAAAAAAAATTCCAGCACAGCCGTCCGTCCCACGAGCGTTGGCCCCAACCTCTTGTTCATCGATCTTCAGGGTCAGATAACAGTGATGCAAAGAGTTGACAACAAAGGGCACTAATGCGCCAAGAGAGGAAAAAGTCAGCAGGCCTTGTGCCTTCAACATGTGAAAACCGAAGAGCTGTTTGGCTGCAGTGCCCTGTACTCACAGCAGCAGTAATAATGCAACATGAGTGCTAAGGGCCCAGGTGGCCGTAGAGCCTCAGCAGCAAGCGTGTTCAGGCGGCTCATGATGAAGAGGGACAGACAGTTGAGAGATATTCATACGAAGAGGTGAGCCTGGCATGGGCACCTTTATTCATCATGCTGCTTTGTCCTCATCTTTATTACAATTCATTCAGAGCTGTTATCATTATTCGAAGACCCCCAACAAAAGTCTTGTATCGCAGTGCACTTATGAATAAAATATTACAAGAGGGTCGTAGAAAGGGTTCTGTCAGTCGTCATCTGTACCTGTGGGTAAAAAACAAAAAAAAACAAAAAAACAAAAAAAAAAGCAAAAAAGGACGTTTCGCTTCTCTCACAGAAGCTTCGTCAGCGGTAGACAACCCTGAAGTCTCCGTGAAGACTCCGGGAAGTTGCTCTGCGCTAAAAAGCTGAGCGTGGCCT
>NW_017805824.1:5880616-5903116 GCF_001891065.2 Hippocampus comes
TCGTCTGATTCTTTGGTTGAGAATTTTAAGGACATAATTCAGTTGTAGATTTTTGGCTACGTACCCTGGCTCTAACGCTTTTTGTTTGAGGCATTTAGGTATTAGTTTGTTATGTCTGCATCAAAGGTTAAATCTAAGATGGTTCCAAGAATCCGCAATTTTCTTACCAATCCTCTCGAGGGCGCGCGTCAGCTGGAGGGAGTCTTTCCCAACATTGACCGCAAGATGCTTGTGGAGGCTCTCAGTCGTACAGGAAAGTTCCATCGTAGAAAGGGTTCTCAAACAATAGGCCTAATCAAGACCCAATGATAGGGAATTTAGAAACCAATGGGCCTCTAATAAACCAATAGGGGCGTGACTAACCATCCCCACCCAGTCCTCAAACAGGCCACGCTCAGCTTTTTAGCGCAGAGCAACTTCCCGGAGTCTTCACGGAGACTTCAGGGTTGTCTACCGCTGACGAAGCTTCTGTGAGAGAAGCGAAACGTCCTTTTTTGCTTTTTTTTTGTTTTTTTGTTTTTTTTGTTTTTTACCCACAGGTACAGATGACGACTGACAGAACCCTTTCTACGATGGAACTTTCCTGTACGACTGAGAGCCTCCACAAGCATATTACAAGAGGGGAAAAAAAAAGGTGTCACCAAAATACAATTACAATTGCAACAATTACAAAAATAGCTTCAAGGTCATGGAGCATTCTGGTGACGAACGGATGATGAAGAAAACCATCGGACGACAAGACATGGTCAATAGAGTAAAGATCTCGGCCAAGACTAAACTGTGAACAAACATGAAGGAAAAAAACTGTGAGGACTATACCTGTCTGTTAGTTAGCAAGCTACTTCCTGGTTCAGTCTTCAGATTTGTGCAAGAAAATACAAAATAATGGGCAAGGTCATTTAAATTCAGGGACACGCTGTACCGTTTGGTGACCCAACGGTTCAAACAGCAGCATAAAAATACATTCCACCAGCTGCGGTTCCGTTTTGCGGATTTGTGCTCGGAGTATATGGGTTCTTTGTGTGCAAGCCCAATGTTTTGTGGAAATTGTTTCTTTGCGGTGGGGGCCGGGGTACAACCAAGCTAACAACCAAACAAGCCCATTGATAAGCAGGAACCATTCAAACCATAACCCACCTGAAAGCCTCACGTTGTCACCCTTGGTAAAGGTAATGGCTGACCTGGCTGAATTGGTTTCACTTCTCTTGTCCTCTTCCAAGTGTATTTGAGCATGTGTCCCATTTCTAGTTCATCAATTTCTTTTGTGCTTTTCCATCTAGCCAGCTTTGTCTGCTATCTTCTTCTCTCCCTGTCTCTCAGGATTTATTCATTAGGAAATTTCACTTTGGAAATTTGCCAACCGGAGTCCAGAAGAAGCTTAGTTTCCTTGTTTTAGTTCCTTTGTGTTCTCTGCACTATATACCAACATTCATAGTATGGTTCAGCAAGAGTTGGTATGCTGCCAGCCTGTTTCTCTAGAGCAGTGATGGGCAACTGAAGGCCCATTGGCCACATGTGACTGTACTTTGAGTGGTCCTTTGAATAATTCATCCATTCCTCCATCCATTTTCTAATCTGATTATCCTCACAAGGGTCAATAATCAAACATTAAAAAACAAATACTGCACACACACACACACACACACACACACACACACACACACACACACACACACACACACACACCTTTAGTTTCTTTGTGGTGTTGTTATTTACCTTAAATGATTTATTCTGAATAGTGTGGCTGTCAGTGTTGAAACATTGAGGAGACAGAGGGGGAGTCAGACGAGATGCAGAGAGAAATTCTCAGATGAAATTATCAAGTCATGTTCAATCAGACTTCATAGTGCTATCAAGATGCCTTGGAAGATGAAGGTCACTGTCATTGCCAGAGTTTCAAAGTATTTCCAAGGTCAAGTGAGTTTGAGTCATCTTTTGTTCATTAAACACTGAATTATTGAATGAGTCAGTATTCTCTGTTGTCCTAACATGGCCATTGCTTTCTATTACGTTTTTGATCTTTTTTTTTTGGTTTTTGGCTGGAATCTATCGGCATGGCATTGTAAAAATATTGAAGTAAACAGATTTAGAAGCTTTTCCGAACAAAATCAAACTGTGAGGGCATTTCCGGTATACAGCACTTTTGAGAATACCTCACTAATTTCCTGCATGGGTATGAAATTACAAATACCTGGACAAGCATATTTATCTATTTTGCCTTCGTCCGATTTTTCTCTTGGCCTTCTCAAACTACATGGCATTTTGTTATTCACGACGGTCGCACTTTCAGACTATGAGATAACTATCGTTCCGTGTCTTGGACCGGGCGAGATGCCACATTACATGTTCATCATGGGCTATGGACTCTCTATTCTCCAAAAAGAACTTGAGGAAACGAATTTGTTTCATAACACCACATTTGTTAATCAGCTACATTGCAGTTAGCAAACGTAGCATGGGTTGAAATGCTACGTATACTTTTATTCAAGTCACTTTTCAAATAGTGTACACCACATTGTGATTGTGTACACCAGGTTCAGTCTCTTGTAATGAGTAGGAGGGCACTGTCTTCCTTTTGCCGAAAACCCAATTGAAGGACAATGTAGGACATGTCACACTACCATGAACAAAAATTCTGACACGCCAGACTTTCGTTGTCATGGCCGCGAAGCATCTCAGACGCCTCACGACCAATCGTTGAATATGCCACACTAGGCGAGCTACGAATTGAAACAATACGTTTGTCTGCGACACATCTGTCAGCTCAATATTGGGCTACATTCCTTCAGTCTGACGTCGGCATTACATGACAGACTGAGAAGTAGACCTGATATATAAGCAATGTCATACAAATGGAAGTTCAACATCTCCTTCATTCTCCATTGATACATACAGCAAGTACATTATACCGCTATGGGTGAGTTCAAGGACAAACGTATTGGTTATTACTCTATACCCCGTTCAATGTGTTCTGACACGGAACACTACCATAGTTGTGAGTAGGTGTTTCTCAGTGCATATAAGACTATTTCAAGATTGATGTAAAATACTTGAGCTTACATTTTGGCTGCCTCACTTGACCTCAAACTGTATGTTTATGTCACCGGTAGTGTTGTGAACATCGCTTCAAGTGTTTGCCGTTTTTGTGCTTGTTATTTCATACTCACTAATATGACAGGTTGTTTGCTGTTTATCTCCAGTAGCTAAATGTCTGCTTCAGAAGAAGCAAAGATGTGCTAATGTTTGCAGTGTTTACTGCAGGTTCTTTGAACTTTTTGACTTTCTATCTCAACTTTTGTGTGTGTTCTTACGAAACACAAATAAATATATTGCAATATATGAGAAAATATCATGCAATATATTAAGCAACATATTCCCACATATGAGATGTTATATTTATATTTCACCATATATTGCAGTATAAGCATAGACCACACACACACACACACACACACACACACACACACACACACACACACACACACACACACATACACAGATATTTGAATTTTTTTTTTTAAAACATATTGCAAACCAAAAAAGCCAAAAAGGAGAATTATATTTTTACATGTAACAGGCTGTGGTAAAATATACTGCAAAATATAGTGCCATACATACATGTGTGTGTGTGTGTGTGTGTGTGTGTGTGCGTGCATGTTCCTGTCGTGTATACCCTTAAAAAATCAATTAAGACAAAAATCTGCAAGATGAAAATAAGAATTCTTGCTGGCTTGTTGGCCTGCAGACAAGCATATTGTGTATTTTTTGTACAGCGACGCATCAAAAAACTGTTTGCCGCCACGGAATTCCCTTTTCATACCAACTACATTTTAAAAATTCATCAGTGTGCTATGTGATCACAATCTTGCACTAAATCTGCTCAATTATAGACTACCTGAAATGCAGTACTACAGTAATGCGTTTTCTTCAACATGGATAAAGCACACATCAATGTTCCTGGTGTGCGCTGGACTGAACACAAACAAGTCACTCATTCTGTCCCACAGGTTTGTCACTCCTCGATGAGTTTCCAATCTTTGCACTTTATAAGTGGTCCGTCACAAAAAGATGTTTGTGCACTTGTTCGTGTTGCTTGGAAGGGCGTGCCAACGTCACCGTTTCCTGGCACTGTGTGCAGAGAATGTGAAACAAGAGCAGAAAGAGAGCCAAACGCAGCCCCCGAGGGCATCACTTTAGTTTTCACGGGCCTCAGTGTGGAGGCGATGCCTCTGCCTTTATGAAATGTCAGTGAACCAGACGACTGCTCATTTTATATCAAAGACTGGATGGACCAAAAGTCTTTGGAAATGTATTCACGTAGTCAGGAAGGTATTACAAATATGATGCCCAAGCACATTCTACACATCAGTCATGTTGTCACTCGAGAGGGATGTTACATTTACATTATCCTTGATTCAAAGTCAAATGTAGCTTGGTGTAGAATTTTGACCCAGTTTTGGCACATTAGGTCTCAAGGACCAAATATTTTTTTTATTTTGTAGATTTTTTTTTTTTTTTTAATCAAGGCTGTTTTATTGCAGATATGACTTGTAACAAAACCCGATAAAAATAAAAAGTAAAACAAATGCTCCCAATGACAATCAACCCTCAGACTTAGTAAGAGATACACATTCTTCTATTTTTGCTGGCTTTGTCCACATCACGGCCTTTGCTTCAGTGCTCATGAACTCATTAGTATGTTTTATTTATTTATTTATTTAGCCGGCATTCTATTTAAAGTCCCGTTCTCTGCAGCGTCCTCAGTTATTTCGGGATGACCAAAGAAATTACAAACCATACAAGTGTGTATCACTAGATTAAATTACATGTCATTCGTTAAAAATCCAACATTTAGTCATAAAATAGCACCATACAGAGATAACGTTTGAAAGTCTTTGAGGGCTGATGACTTGAAATTACAACAAATGAATGACTGCAAGGACAGTACCAATTAAAACTAATACATTAATCACGTCCTCTTCTGGAGAAACTCTAATGAGGGAATGGATGACTTGTGAAATTGAATAGTCAGCATCTAATCTCCAAGTATAAAGTGCACCTGCCAGACATGAAAGAATGGAAGATAATGCAGCAAATGGATCAGTATAAAGATATTATTTCTACTAAATTGCCACTGCTCCTCATAGATATAGACCACAAGTAAGTATAAATGACAAAACCCAACATGCTAACAGCAAAGCGATGAAGGAAATGATGAGATTTCAATTGTGATTTAATGTGTTTCATGTTTCAGCAAGGACATGTGTTTGAAAAATAATTAGACCTTGTAAGTATTTGGAACAATGATGATTCAAATCCATAAATCAGGTGCTGGTAGGGTTTGCTACATTCAGTTTTGGTCATGTTCAAGTTTCATGATGGATTTATTGCTTTTCTCCTCGCTGCAGCGTTGGCGTGCGGTGGCTGAACATTCAAACAGCCGCTCGAGGGCACACCTGATTCCCTTTGCCACTCAACTCCTCCAGAAAAGCCTGTCTCACACTCGCCACTCTTCCAGAAAATTCCTTCGAGTTCACTTCTGCTTACATTTGTCTCCGTACGAGTTGATCTCCAGCGCGCTTACTCCGTCTTGCTTACCTACTGCCCCAGCGCCTGTCGGTGTGCCTGCTTCTTCCTGGTCAGCCTGCCTTCTGCCACTGTCACTGCACGCAGAAAGGCTTTCCTGCCTTCCAACGGTAGTTTAACTTGATTTGGGGCTTCTCGGGTTTGTTCTGTTTAATTAACCTGAAAAAGCAATCGTCCTCTGCTTTCATTTGGTCTGCTCATTTTTGTAGCTGTAACAGGTGCCCGCTTTCTGAGATCACACTGTGACACTAAAAGCTCAAAATGAATACTGAGAAAAATATTACATCTCACGTACAAAATGTTTGAGGAAGACCATGTCAAAATTATAACTTTTTATAAAGAGGTATACTAATTTGACATTTGAAAATGGCTACTTCAGCCCACCTGTGTTGGGCTGTGCCGGGTTTTCCGGTTTCATCCCATATTCCAAAAATATGCATGGCAGGTTAATAAAAATTGACCCCAGGTGTGATTGTGAGCACCAATGGTTGTTGTTTGTGTATGTGTGCCCTGAGATTGGCTGGTAATCAGTCCAGGGTGTACCTTGCACAACAATTACAAAAATAGCTTCAAGGTCATGGAGCATTCTGGTGACGAACGGATGATGAAGAAAACCATCGGACGACAAGACATGGTCAATAGAGTAAAGATCTCGGCCAAGACTAAACTGTGAACAAACATGAAGGAAAAAAACTGTGAGGACTATACCTGTCTGTTAGTTAGCAAGCTACTTCCTGGTTCAGTCTTCAGATTTGTGCAAGAAAATACAAAATAATGGGCAAGGTCATTTAAATTCAGGGACACGCTGTACCGTTTGGTGACCCAACGGTTCAAACAGCAGCATAAAAATACATTCCACCAGCTGCGGTTCCGTTTTGCGGATTTGTGCTCGGAGTATATGGGTTCTTTGTGTGCAAGCCCAATGTTTTGTGGAAATTGTTTCTTTGCGGTGGGGGCCGGGGTACAACCAAGCTAACAACCAAACAAGCCCATTGATAAGCAGGAACCATTCAAACCATAACCCACCTGAAAGCCTCACGTTGTCACCCTTGGTAAAGGTAATGGCTGACCTGGCTGAATTGGTTTCACTTCTCTTGTCCTCTTCCAAGTGTATTTGAGCATGTGTCCCATTTCTAGTTCATCAATTTCTTTTGTGCTTTTCCATCTAGCCAGCTTTGTCTGCTATCTTCTTCTCTCCCTGTCTCTCAGGATTTATTCATTAGGAAATTTCACTTTGGAAATTTGCCAACCGGAGTCCAGAAGAAGCTTAGTTTCCTTGTTTTAGTTCCTTTGTGTTCTCTGCACTATATACCAACATTCATAGTATGGTTCAGCAAGAGTTGGTATGCTGCCAGCCTGTTTCTCTAGAGCAGTGATGGGCAACTGAAGGCCCATTGGCCACATGTGACTGTACTTTGAGTGGTCCTTTGAATAATTCATCCATTCCTCCATCCATTTTCTAATCTGATTATCCTCACAAGGGTCAATAATCAAACATTAAAAAACAAATACTGCACACACACACACACACACACACACACACACACACACACACACACACACACACACACCTTTAGTTTCTTTGTGGTGTTGTTATTTACCTTAAATGATTTATTCTGAATAGTGTGGCTGTCAGTGTTGAAACATTGAGGAGACAGAGGGGGAGTCAGACGAGATGCAGAGAGAAATTCTCAGATGAAATTATCAAGTCATGTTCAATCAGACTTCATAGTGCTATCAAGATGCCTTGGAAGATGAAGGTCACTGTCATTGCCAGAGTTTCAAAGTATTTCCAAGGTCAAGTGAGTTTGAGTCATCTTTTGTTCATTAAACACTGAATTATTGAATGAGTCAGTATTCTCTGTTGTCCTAACATGGCCATTGCTTTCTATTACGTTTTTGATCTTTTTTTTTTGGTTTTTGGCTGGAATCTATCGGCATGGCATTGTAAAAATATTGAAGTAAACAGATTTAGAAGCTTTTCCGAACAAAATCAAACTGTGAGGGCATTTCCGGTATACAGCACTTTTGAGAATACCTCACTAATTTCCTGCATGGGTATGAAATTACAAATACCTGGACAAGCATATTTATCTATTTTGCCTTCGTCCGATTTTTCTCTTGGCCTTCTCAAACTACATGGCATTTTGTTATTCACGACGGTCGCACTTTCAGACTATGAGATAACTATCGTTCCGTGTCTTGGACCGGGCGAGATGCCACATTACATGTTCATCATGGGCTATGGACTCTCTATTCTCCAAAAAGAACTTGAGGAAACGAATTTGTTTCATAACACCACATTTGTTAATCAGCTACATTGCAGTTAGCAAACGTAGCATGGGTTGAAATGCTACGTATACTTTTATTCAAGTCACTTTTCAAATAGTGTACACCACATTGTGATTGTGTACACCAGGTTCAGTCTCTTGTAATGAGTAGGAGGGCACTGTCTTCCTTTTGCCGAAAACCCAATTGAAGGACAATGTAGGACATGTCACACTACCATGAACAAAAATTCTGACACGCCAGACTTTCGTTGTCATGGCCGCGAAGCATCTCAGACGCCTCACGACCAATCGTTGAATATGCCACACTAGGCGAGCTACGAATTGAAACAATACGTTTGTCTGCGACACATCTGTCAGCTCAATATTGGGCTACATTCCTTCAGTCTGACGTCGGCATTACATGACAGACTGAGAAGTAGACCTGATATATAAGCAATGTCATACAAATGGAAGTTCAACATCTCCTTCATTCTCCATTGATACATACAGCAAGTACATTATACCGCTATGGGTGAGTTCAAGGACAAACGTATTGGTTATTACTCTATACCCCGTTCAATGTGTTCTGACACGGAACACTACCATAGTTGTGAGTAGGTGTTTCTCAGTGCATATAAGACTATTTCAAGATTGATGTAAAATACTTGAGCTTACATTTTGGCTGCCTCACTTGACCTCAAACTGTATGTTTATGTCACCGGTAGTGTTGTGAACATCGCTTCAAGTGTTTGCCGTTTTTGTGCTTGTTATTTCATACTCACTAATATGACAGGTTGTTTGCTGTTTATCTCCAGTAGCTAAATGTCTGCTTCAGAAGAAGCAAAGATGTGCTAATGTTTGCAGTGTTTACTGCAGGTTCTTTGAACTTTTTGACTTTCTATCTCAACTTTTGTGTGTGTTCTTACGAAACACAAATAAATATATTGCAATATATGAGAAAATATCATGCAATATATTAAGCAACATATTCCCACATATGAGATGTTATATTTATATTTCACCATATATTGCAGTATAAGCATAGACCACACACACACACACACACACACACACACACACACACACACACACACACACACACACACAGATATTTGAATTTTTTTTTTTAAAACATATTGCAAACCAAAAAAGCCAAAAAGGAGAATTATATTTTTACATGTAACAGGCTGTGGTAAAATATACTGCAAAATATAGTGCCATACATACATGTGTGTGTGTGTGTGTGTGTGTGTGTGCGTGCATGTTCCTGTCGTGTATACCCTTAAAAAATCAATTAAGACAAAAATCTGCATGATGAAAATAAGAATTCTTGCTGGCTTGTTGGCCTGCAGACAAGCATATTGTGTATTTTTTGTACAGCGACGCATCAAAAAACTGTTTGCCGCCACGGAATTCCCTTTTCATACCAACTACATTTTAAAAATTCATCAGTGTGCTATGTGATCACAATCTTGCACTAAATCTGCTCAATTATAGACTACCTGAAATGCAGTACTACAGTAATGCGTTTTCTTCAACATGGATAAAGCACACATCAATGTTCCTGGTGTGCGCTGGACTGAACACAAACAAGTCACTCATTCTGTCCCACAGGTTTGTCACTCCTCGATGAGTTTCCAATCTTTGCACTTTATAAGTGGTCCGTCACAAAAAGATGTTTGTGCACTTGTTCGTGTTGCTTGGAAGGGCGTGCCAACGTCACCGTTTCCTGGCACTGTGTGCAGAGAATGTGAAACAAGAGCAGAAAGAGAGCCAAACGCAGCCCCCGAGGGCATCACTTTAGTTTTCACGGGCCTCAGTGTGGAGGCGATGCCTCTGCCTTTATGAAATGTCAGTGAACCAGACGACTGCTCATTTTATATCAAAGACTGGATGGACCAAAAGTCTTTGGAAATGTATTCACGTAGTCAGGAAGGTATTACAAATATGATGCCCAAGCACATTCTACACATCAGTCATGTTGTCACTCGAGAGGGATGTTACATTTACATTATCCTTGATTCAAAGTCAAATGTAGCTTGGTGTAGAATTTTGACCCAGTTTTGGCACATTAGGTCTCAAGGACCAAATATTTTTTTTATTTTGTAGATTTTTTTTTTTTTTTTATCAAGGCTGTTTTATTGCAGATATGACTTGTAACAAAACCCGATAAAAATAAAAAGTAAAACAAATGCTCCCAATGACAATCAACCCTCAGACTTAGTAAGAGATACACATTCTTCTATTTTTGCTGGCTTTGTCCACATCACGGCCTTTGCTTCAGTGCTCATGAACTCATTAGTATGTTTTATTTATTTATTTATTTAGCCGGCATTCTATTTAAAGTCCCGTTCTCCGCAGCGTCCTCAGTCATTTCGGGATGACCAAAGAAATTACAAACCATACAAGTGTGTATCACTAGATTAAATTACATGTCATTAGTTAAAAATCCAACATTTAGTCATAAAATAGCACCATACAGAGATAACGTTTGAAAGTCTTTGAGGGCTGATGACTTGAAATTACAACAAATGAATGACTGCAAGGACAGTACCAATTAAAACTAATACATTAATCACGTCCTCTTCTGGAGAAACTCTAATGAGGGAATGGATGACTTGTGAAATTGAATAGTCAGCATCTAATCTCCAAGTATAAAGTGCACCTGCCAGACATGAAAGAATGGAAGATAATGCAGCAAATGGATCAGTATAAAGATATTATTTCTACTAAATTGCCACTGCTCCTCATAGATATAGACCACAAGTAAGTATAAATGACAAAACCCAACATGCTAACAGCAAAGCGATGAAGGAAATGATGAGATTTCAATTGTGATTTAATGTGTTTCATGTTTCAGCAAGGACATGTGTTTGAAAAATAATTAGACCTTGTAAGTATTTGGAACAATGATGATTCAAATCCATAAATCAGGTGCTGGTAGGGTTTGCTACATTCAGTTTTGGTCATGTTCAAGTTTCATGATGGATTTATTGCTTTTCTCCTCGCTGCAGCGTTGGCGTGCGGTGGCTGAACATTCAAACAGCCGCTCGAGGGCACACCTGATTCCCTTTGCCACTCAACTCCTCCAGAAAAGCCTGTCTCACACTCGCCACTCTTCCAGAAAATTCCTTCGAGTTCACTTCTGCTTACATTTGTCTCCGTACGAGTTGATCTCCAGCGCGCTTACTCCGTCTTGCTTACCTACTGCCCCAGCGCCTGTCGGTGTGCCTGCTTCTTCCTGGTCAGCCTGCCTTCTGCCACTGTCACTGCACGCAGAAAGGCTTTCCTGCCTTCCAACGGTAGTTTAACTTGATTTGGGGCTTCTCGGGTTTGTTCTGTTTAATTAACCTGAAAAAGCAATCGTCCTCTGCTTTCATTTGGTCTGCTCATTTTTGTAGCTGTAACAGGTGCCCGCTTTCTGAGATCACACTGTGACACTAAAAGCTCAAAATGAATACTGAGAAAAATATTACATCTCACGTACAAAATGTTTGAGGAAGACCATGTCAAAATTATAACTTTTTATAAAGAGGTATACTAATTTGACATTTGAAAATGGCTACTTCAGCCCACCTGTGTTGGGCTGTGCCGGGTTTTCCGGTTTCATCCCATATTCCAAAAATATGCATGGCAGGTTAATAAAAATTGACCCCAGGTGTGATTGTGAGCACCAATGGTTGTTGTTTGTGTATGTGTGCCCTGAGATTGGCTGGTAATCAGTCCAGGGTGTACCTTGCATAATTACTGAGAACTTTAGAAGGGATCAGTTGAAAGTGATTCCTTACAGAGCGCTGGCAGTAGAAATGCACTTCTTCAACTGGAAGAGATCATGTTCAACATTTCATTCAAATAAGTATACAGTAATCCCTCATTTATCGTGGTTAATGGAGACCAAAACCACCTGCGTTAAACGAAAATCCGCGAAGTAGCGACCAATTAACATAATAATTTTTTTTTTTTAAGTCCGCAAACGGTCCGCGAGAAGCTGCGAAAGTCAGCAAAACAACAGCGAGTCACATAGAGCAACATATACAGTACTGTACTCCATGTATATGATTTTTTTTTGTTTTGTTTTTTTTATGAATGTTTGAAAAAATCCGCAATGCACTGAAGCCGCAATAAACGAACCGCGAAATAGCGAGGGATCACTGTAGTTGATTCGACATAAAGCACTCATCTGAAGCAGGATGGCTGAGAATTGTCATGAAAGCTCTACAGTCGCAGAGAACCAACGCCAAATCCTATGTTGTTGTGTCACATTGTGGAAACTGCACTTAATACCAAATACATTTAACCAATTATTAAATAAACTTAAATATTAATACGGAAACGGATAAATCAGTAAGAGGGCCATGGTGTAAGCCAAAGTTTATGTTGTATAATTTGGAATTCGTCCCATACTCCTTCGAAGCTATTTCTGTATGAGAGGGACAAAAGATGTATTCTCTCATGTAATATTTGTACACTTGTTTAGTATTGGTCTAGAGAGGTAGAAATAAACAAGGTATTGTGCATTCCATTCCACAAACAATGCAATCTTAACACCACAGAACGACTTCATTTGTTGATCAGGTTTTTCATAGCCAAAGCAAGGCAGCTTTGTTTAAATAGCCCATTTTATACTGTGTGTGTGTTTCACATAGTTACAAAACAATATTTAAAGGCAGCATATCAAGGCAAAATACAACATTAAAAAAAACAGAAGCATTTAAAAGCACAGTAAATAAATCAAATCTAGTTTACTAAAATTACTAACAGAACACACAGGGCAAGAACATGTTTTGGGAAAAATTTGATTAGAGAAATGCTCTAAAAGACCTTAATCGTAGTTATGTGGGTGGGGGGGCATTAAAAAAAAAAAGACACCACTAATGCTTTGTATCCAAGTACCACACTCATGCTGAAATGAACACAGAGTGACAAAGCTTTTTTTAAGGGCATGTATTATGCATTTAATTCACAGTCTAACTTTATGTTTCTTAATAAGGCTTCCAATAATGGTAAGCATCAAAGTGCTGATCTTATGAAATCACTTCGTTTCTGTGTCCTGCGCATTGCGTTTTTTTTTTTTGTTTTTTTTTGGGAGAAGTGCCAAAAATGTCAATGGTAGGGTAAACTAAAGGTTTAAACCACTCTTCCTTCCTGAGAGGGGGTTGTTTTGGACATGTGTATTAGAAGGTTGCCCTATCATTATACTTCAATACAATAGCGGTGTTTTCCTGTGGATAAGTGAGAAGTGTCGAGAAGGGAAAAGTGGTTAGGATTGCATGACTGTCCGTGTTTTATGTTATGTGTTGTGTTGATTATTTTACTTCGTGTTCAATGTTTTGTTTTAGCGCTTTGTTACAGCTGCACCTGTTGTGAAAACGCTATATAAATCAGGATGTATTGTATTGTATTGTATCGTATAAAAAAGCCATGATGGTATTGGTTTTGCTTACACAGAGGATATTAAAGTACACAATCTGATTAAAAAAAAAAAAAAACCACACTCCGATGAAGAGGCTTTGCCAATCATGTCCGCTTTGTTGTCTGGCAAAGACATGGATCACTAGCCTCGGAGCACAATTAATTACGCCCTCATATTTTGTCCAAGGGGAAAAGCTTAAAATATGCTTTGCTGTTCAGCACCACTGATTTCTGAGGACCATATTGTATAGGCATAAAGCAATTGAAAACAGAAGAGTGACAACCACTGGTTGAATAAATTGCGTCAATCTAACTGTCCCATTTACATATTGTCAGTTTGATCCATCTCTGGGGTTCTTCATCATACGGGTTGCATATTCTCCTTGAGCTTGTGTGGATTCTCGCCAGGTACATTTTGATTTCCTACTGTTGTTGAAAACATGCACCTGAAAAGGACATCAATTTTCAATTTTCAAATTGAAAACAAATAAATGAACTAGTTAATAAAGAAAATTTAGATTACTTTTTACCCATAAAAAGCACAAGTAAATGGGAAAAAAATCCCTGAAAAATTGGGGAAAAAAATCTAAAATATGAAGGAAAAAACATCTGTGAATCGATGAATCTGTGGGTGTCAACCTGTGAATGTGCACGACTCAATTTTAGTTTTAAGTTGTAATAGCACCAATCACTACTAGATGGCAGACATGTCTTAGTTGCGTTTCCGCTGGGTCTTATGCTATCACGGAAGTAGTTTTTTTTTTTTTTCCACATTTGGAATGATTTGTAAGACTTCCCTTTTAAGAGCACATATTTTACATATATGCAGGTATTTTGTCCATATTTAAAATAGCATTTTAGTTAGAATTCTGGTTAGGTAGAGCATGGTCCTCTGGGGCCCCCCCAGTAGGACTGACGAAAAACCGTGGCCACCTCCAGAATTTACGTGGCCCATCGTTGGTATATAACGTGCTTCTGCAACATGCTTTTGTTGAAATGATGATGAATTAAATTCCCACTTCACAAGCCTCCTTGAACTGAGCCTCTTTTTGTGATGGGCAGTCCTGTCTCATGAAAATGTGCCACTGTCCATCCCACCTCCTCTACTGTGGAATCAATACCAAGGTCAGATTTAATTACCATGATTGCTGTAGGCAGAGCTAGGGGGTGGAAAGAAGCCAGCAACTTCTGCTTGCGGAAGTGGAGCCCAGAGTGTGGGAAATAAAAAGTGAGCACCCAATAAAAGTGTTTTCTTCAACCGACTGCCATACATGGGTAGCAAGCAATAGGTTATCCGATTTAAGAAATGATTAGCAGTCCATGTTACTGTCACTAAATGTGTTTTATCAATGTTCTCTTCAGTTTATACTTTTGATAGCTGGATTACAAATTGATACTAAATGTTTTAATCAGAGATGCCAACTCCACCTCTGATTAAAATTTGATATTGTGCTATGTTATTTTAGTTTTAACACTGTAGACATTTACCTGACCCCAGGATTTGTATTATGTAGTATAAATCAGCATCAATAAACAGCTATAGCAATGTCAAAAGCATATCAAAAAACTAATTAAACCTTAATGATGTGTAATTTATTCCCCTAGTCACTATGGCATTAATTCTAGCAAATATACTCTAATCCCTTTGAAGAAGATGTTGACTACTGAGGGCAGAGCGTCATGAGGGAGCAAAACTGCATCCCATCACTTCCTATGTCATAATCCGTCCCCGACATGTTTGAGGTTAAAGTGGATTTAAACTCAAATAACATCAACAGCTACTCTCTCCGTCTCCAGTCTGTGCATCACCATTAGGGTAGTGCGGCTTGGCTCATATGCGCGCTAAAAATGGATTTAAGCGCCATTAGTTTATTAGGCGCAAAATGACATTATCTCCCCTCGATGTGAACTCCATTTGGAGATAAATTATGCCATAGCAACACCCGCTGCTCTGTCGATCAATTCGCTTATCAGTTTTTCTCCCCTGGGTATTGCAATCACCCATTCATTTCATGATTTAAATGAGTACGAGTGGCTAATCCAGGCAGCGTGCTTGTAGAGGCAGCAGGCTAAATGAGTGAGAGATTCTCAAGTGTACAAAATGTGGAAGTAGAGGTCAAGGTCTGGTAGGGGGGTCGCAGGAGCTAGTCGCGTTTGATGTCTGATTTTTTTCCAGTTGACCTCAGCCCAAGGTCTTGGTTTCCGTTTTGAAAATGTACCGCTAGTTAACAAGAAACATTGCATTCCTATAAGATGGAATTGTCGGTTTATCATTGTCAGTAAATTTATGTGTCTGAAAAATTAACTGTTCTACAAATGCAAATGGAATGAGGTGCTTCCAGAATGTTGTTTTCTTAACAGCTGCATATTTAGCACAGGTGTATGTTGTTATATCAGCAATTTCCAGTGCGGTCGTGGCAGAATAAATTGGGAATGAAATAGTGTTTCTGAAGAGGTTTGCTGGACTCCAAATTGGAATCTCTCTTCTCATTGCTTGATTATCGCCATTTTCCTCTTTGTGTCTGCTCGGAGGCTAATTAAAGGGGGACAGAGAGAGCCCGGGAAAAAGACCCCGCTGATGGAAAGCCAATGAGCTGGAGAGCAAGATGAGAATAGGGGAATTATTAGTTGCCTTACAGTGCCCTGGATAAATACTGTAGTACCAGTCCCTTTCTAAAGTGAAGAAAAAGCACAAAGTATACTTGCTCTTGGAGCGTTGGATGACTAATGTGAGTGTAGGTGGAATGTGGAGTGTGTGGAATCGTCTTTTCTCGCTATTTTTTTGCGTCTTGATGTGTCTCCTCGGTCTGACATAAATTCAGAGCATGTATATTAAACTAATATTACAGAATTCATTCTTTTACCTCCCTTTCAATTAACAATTTGCGGATGCACTGTGTTTGTTGCCACTTCGAAGATAAGATTAAGACTATCAGATGCAATATTATATGCAATCAGGACATGGTTCTAAACAGACCTGAGTGTTTGTCTTTACCTGAGGAAACACTGGGCAGTTTTGCTTTGGTTAATGCTGAGATTTCCCCACACCACACATCTTCTGGACCCGATCCCAACATCTGTGTTTCAAACATTTAATGGAGCTTTTCAAGATGAACTTTTAAACGTTACAATTGTTCTCCAAACGGCCACCTTCCCCTCCTGCCCTCAAAGAAGCAGCAGGAAGGCGCCTTCTGAAGGAGGGCAATTTAGATTTGAAAATTTTAACGAGTACCAACGAGTATCAAACTATTTTAGAGAAAAAAAATAGCTTGTAATCAACTTACTTACGTTTTAGCAAATTTTACTGTTTATAGTATCAATCTGGTATTAGGATAAACCACAGTACCGAGACCACTCTTATGAAGATTTTACATGAATTTAGAAGTAATCTTGATCACAAGAAACTGATGGAAACTGATTGGTTCTGCTAGATCTTGCCTTTGACACAGCCAGCCATGCAATTTGGTTAAACAGACTTAAATATCTGGTTTGTCTCTCTGGTGTTGCTCACAAATTGTCACGAACGTGGTGGTGGTGGTGGTGTACCCCAAATCGCAGGCAGGGGGGAGGAGCAGGGTGAACTTGACAAACTTTATTAAGAAAACACTGAGCAAACGAAATCCAGAACAAACAAAGTTTTGAAAACAAGAATCCAAATTAACAAA
Source organism: Hippocampus comes (assembly GCF_001891065.2). Taxonomy (NCBI): domain Eukaryota; kingdom Metazoa; phylum Chordata; class Actinopteri; order Syngnathiformes; family Syngnathidae; genus Hippocampus; species Hippocampus comes. Next base: position 5,897,550 of record NW_017805824.1, read on the forward strand.
CAAAAACCCATGGCAGACGCAAAAACAAGGAGAAATCAATACAAACAAAAAAAAAAAATGGCAGTAAGGCACAAACACAAAGCAACAGAACCAGTGAGAGCAACAATGACCCGACCCTGAGCAGTCAGGCCGGTAGTCCTTTTAACAGAAAATCTACTAATGACATGATGACCAACAGGTGTGCCATTGTAAGAGGAGCCCAACAGAGCCAACTGTTGGCCCCAAACAGATCAACCGTGACACAAATGGGTTTTATCCTACTTTACTGACAGAACTTTTGTGGATAGTTTGGATACTTGTTTGTCACAAGTCTATGAGGTAATTTGTGGTGTGCCTCAAGGTTCAATTATCGGCCCTTTATTGTTAGATTTATATATGTTCCCTCTTCATGGTGTTATCAAGAAACACAAAGTCAATTTCCATCGTTACGCTGATGATATGCAGCTTGATATCTCTGTCTCCTGATGACTTGAGTCCATTGGATGCTTTTTTTTTTTTTTTACTGCATTTTAGCCAATAAATCCTGAATGGCAGAGAGCTTATTCCATCTTAACCAGAGCAAAACACAAGTTTTAGTCATCGGCCCTGAGGCCCAGAGAGAGAGAGAGATTTATAATTTTAACCAAATTACAAGAATCATCCTGAAACCCCTTATCACAAGTGATAAACCTGGGTGTTATTAGAATCTGGCATCACTTTTTTAACCACATATTAAAAAACAATTAAATAGGTTTTTATCAATTGAACAATAAAGCCCCATTCTTTCACTGGCCACCACGGGGAGGCTAGTGCATGCTTTTATCACCAATCAGATTGACTATTGTAATGACCTGCTTTCTGGTCTTCCCAGAAAAAGGGTCTCAAGCTTGCAATTATTAAAGAACTCAGAAGTGCGTTTCCTGACAAAGACCAGAAGAAGGGAACAGAAAACACCGATTTTAAAATCACTGCATTGGTTTACCGTGTGCAACAGGATTTATTTTAAGGTTCTTCTATTGTTTTTTTTTAAATGTCTGAATGGTCTTGGGCCTTCTTATCTCTCTGAATTCCTTTACCCTTCTGAACCCTCGCAAGCTCTGAGGACCTCTGGTTCCGACCTTTTAGTCGTTCGAAAAGTTAGGACACGCAAAAGGTGAGGCATCTTTACTAACCAGTCGACCACCAGGCCGCCACAGCAAGTGTTATTTGTTTTCAAATTTAACAAAGCGAAGGAGACACGTCAACATTTTCACGGCAGTTTTATTTGTTTTAGAAGGTGACTTTCAATAGCAGTAAATCTAACAGTGATAAATCAATGATGAAAACAGATGAAATGCAGATGCTGCAATATTGCTGTGAGCCCCATCTAAAATACTAAAAATTATGCTGCAATGTCATCGCAACTTTGCAATACTTATTCGTTTTTAACATTGACAAAAACACATAATAAATAAATAAATAATATCAGTCTCCAAATACACAGCAAAAAGAAAATCAAGAACGGCTTAGCATCCAGATGGTGGAAAATAGTCACATCCCCTTTCCTTTTTTGTGGTAGTTTGCAAACATTACAGTATTCTTTTTTCTTTTTTTTTTCTTTTTTCATAGAGCTTTAAAGCATGTGATTTTCGAAACAGGTTATTTGTATGAGCCTGAAATCTGCCTTTGTGTATAATTCTCATAGCTTTTTTTTGTAGTACTTTTGTATGCAGTGCCGCATATCTCGACACCCGAAACTCAAGTATGATAAGGCAATAGAGCATCACAACATTTTCTCTTCCAGAATATGTTTGGCACTGAGCAAGACTACAATTCTCCTTTCTACTTTTGTTTTAACATATATCACATGAAGTCCATTCATCTATCTTCTAATCTGCTCAAGTTTCCAACAAAATGTATTGTCTAATCTTACCCGTAAAAATATATTTGCTCAATATTTACATTATCTACTGTTACTTCCATATGTTCATATCTGTTTTACGCTATCCAAAGGCCATCAGTGTGGTTTTCTCCAAACTGTCAAACATAATATATTGATGTCAAACCATATTTTTAGTTTGGACAATTCTATTGTAATAATAATTCAATGACTTTCTTTAAGGTATTTTCAGAGCAGAAGATGTGGGGGTCGTCTGTGCAAAATATAACACATTTAAATATAGGTCATATCTTACAAATATAATTAAAAATAAATAAGGCGGGGGCCAACACAAGCCCCTGTGGGACTCCATAGGAAATGTCTCGGCATGATGTTATATGATTACATATATTTACAAACTGTTGTCTATTTGGACTGTTAACCAGCTCAATGCTACACAAATAATCCCATATCTTTCCTTTTTATAAAGTCATATGTTACGCTCACTGATAATGTTCCCTCTAATTTTCAGGAGTCTGAGCAGTCACACAAACTCCCTGAGTCTTCCTTGGCAACATCTGACATTCACATGGTAGCTACACCAGTATGACACCTGTCCAAAACCTGAGATTATAATAAATTACCTGGTATCTGTAATGCACTACTCCAAAGTATTCCTACTCCAGTGTTTTAAAAACATTTACTTCAGATGACATGCTGCTCAATGAGGATTTACTACTCACTGTTACTCTCAATCTTGAGGGGAAATAATGCTGCAGTCAAGAAGAGGTGGAGTTATGAAATTTCTCTGACAGTTGAGGTGTGCGGTGGAGTTTCTGAGATTTGCTGTCAAGCAACACTGAAAAAAATGGAAAATTGAACATACTCACTTTTATTTTGTTAAGTGGGTGCTCACAATAGAATCATCTGGATTAAAAATGTAACTGGATCTTGAGGATTTTATTTCACTGGTGGAGACATATATACTGTAGATTGATGTAAATATAGATTAAAAAACTGCAAAATTAAAGATTTAAAAGATTAAAGATTAAAAAACACTGCAGAAGAGGGCAGCAGTTGGGACATTTGTGGGGGCATTGCTCTCCAAATATGTGTAAAAGTGAAATAAAGATAAAAACAATAGACACAAAAAGAAAAATTGCGTTGCTTATTTGCATTCGGACACATCGCATCTTGTCAATGTACTGTACCACACGCACATGCATTTGGCACACACAGCAATGTGTGAGAATTCTTTCCCCTCTATAGGAAACATGTTTACAAATCACAGGCACACAATTCTTTATGATGTCAAAGGCCCGTTTTGTTTCGCTGGCATTTGAAAGAGACGTAACCCGAACAATGAATAAGTGGAAGGACACCGTCGCATCGAGAAAAGTGGGGGCCTCCACTGTGGCAACTCCTCCAACAGCATTGCTCTGCTCAGTGGCATTAAAAAACAAAGTTCAGAACATTCATAGAAATATTCTTTCATCCCGCAACTGTAACTACAAATACTATATGAGGCAAACACTGGATAACAGCAATTTTTAATCAGAAATAGCCTAGTATGTCCCTTAACATATTTTTGACATTGATTCCAAAAATGTCTTTCCTGTTGTTGAGATGTTTTCATTCTTTCAGATTCAGATTCAGATTCAGAAAACTTTATTTATCCCCGTGGGGCAATTAGAGTTTTCTAAATTCTTTGTTTTTGAGTATGACCTATAAAAGCTTGTGCAAGACATATTTTACAATTCGTTGTAATTAATTGCTATGACATTTCAGAAGAAAAATGAATGCATAAATATAACTAAATATATGACATTTATCAGCATTATATTATTAATATTATGAAAACCTGATTGTTGAACTAAGCACTTTTCCACTGTGCCTCCCAGCTCTCTGTAGTCTGTGGGCATAGTTTATTATTTGATTAACTATTTTTCAATTCAGGATGCAAGGATGTAAACATCTATACCCCGATGGTATTGAAATATTAGCCGGATGTCTTGAAATAGTCAATATGATACCAATAAAAAATGCAAATGTTTAATCACTGTTTTTTTGTATCATACTACTAAAAAAAAAAAAACTAACCTCCATTGTTAGAAACACATGAACAAGTAGTTCTAAAGTGGTATCACGGTTTGCTTACTGTACTTACACGATGCAATCGCATGACTGATGGATGTTCCTTGTAAGTATTATGATAATCTCTTGTAAAACTGCAGCACAAATCTACTCAGTACACAATCCCAGATGAATAGAACGTAGGGTTGCGAGGGAATGTAGTGTTGCGAGTGTCAAGCACCGACAGCATTTTCTCAGATTTACCATATATTGTCTTTTTTTTTCTTTTTTTAATGAAGACACGACAGTTTGTACTGTCGCATGATTTGCAAAGACCTGTGCTAGCTGATAAGAAAAGGCAAAGGAATGTGTTTTTAATACACGCGCGCACACACACACACACACACACACACACACACACACACACACACACACACACACACACACACACACACACACATACACGCACACACACGCACGCACACACCCGCACGCATGCTTGGTTACATAATGATGCAGCAAGCAAATAAAAATAGCAGCTCAGGTTTGGGATCAATCTTACCAGAAATATTTCAAACAACAATGCATGCCCAGTTCAAACCAACAGAAAATGCACTTAAGTTGAAAACAGAAATATAACTGCTTAAAAAGAATAAATGAGGATTTATTACAGAGAATGAAGATGAATCCATGATTGAGTCTAACTAGCAACAGTGCCTTGCTTTGTTCACTTGAATGTTCAATTTATGTAGATTAGAGTTGATGCCAAATACAAGATTGGAATAAAAAAAAAAGACTGGGGAGCTGAGGGACTCTCATGTGATTCAAATCATTGGGGCTTGGGGGACAATTGCAGGTTTTTAATCACTGCACCATGCAAAAAAAGGGTTTGAGATGTATAGATGAGAGCATAATGCTTCATACATTCAGAGGAATAGATACGGTTCTCTGAGTATGCTGCATAGGTTTGTTCATTCGGATGCCATATTGCAACGGAGAAATAATGTGGCTATAATGTATAGCTAGCTTCACCGGAAAATGTCATCAATAAAATCCGAACAATAATTATACATGAATTATTATTATTATTATTATTATTATTATTATTATTATTATGTTTATTTATTTAATTTTTAGATTAGTGGTAGTTATAGTCTTAATCGTACATGCTACCCAATCATCTCACTCACCTGTTTCTGATTAATCTGTTCACCTGCAGAATGTTCCAAACAGGTGCTTGCTCGACTTTCCTTTTGTTGCCGCATCCAAGCTTTGTAGCAGGCATCAAATTCAAAATATAATATTTGCCAAAAAAAATAAATAAATAATCAGCGTCTGTTTGAACATTAAATATCTTGTCTATGTCATGAATTCAACTACGCGTAGGTTGAATATGATTTGCAAATCATCGTATTCTCTTTTTATGTACATTTGATGCAACGTCATTTGTATATTAACCCTTTCAGGGACAGCGGTCGCTACAGTGGACAGCTTATCATGTTATCAGGTTGCAGAGTGCATGAAAGGGTTAATACATGGACTATTTATCCCATTTGAAGGTAAGCTGGTCCATATTCGAGGAGTTGCTTTTCTGTGCAACCCGTTTTGCACAAAATTGTTTTGATGAGGGCCTTGTTCAAAACACAAAACAGCAACA